>NC_079971.1:7540196-7552696 GCF_029852145.1 Microplitis mediator | reverse complement strand
TGGCCGGTTACAACCAGGAAATTCACAGATGTAAGCATGAATATCTAAGGACGGTACATTCCCATTGTCTCTATTGACTGGTGCGGCCACATCAGAGGATGGGCCACTAAGGTGACCAGTGTCACCCATCCGAGGCAAATTATTATTGATTGAGCCAGTCAAAATAAGGCAATTAGGGCAGGCAACCCTAAAAGCCATGTAGCAGCGGCATCTATTGGCTTCCCCCAACTAAAGTTAGGGTAATAATAGCGGGACCCACGAAGAGGGTGATGCTTGTTAACTATGACATACATAAAGATGTTAAGAGAGTCATAGTTACTCCCGCCGTAGTCGCGTCCTGTCGGAGCTACGTTCTTTGCTAGTAGTACTCCCTCGCCTGACACAGCAACAATTATCCGGCCATTGTGTCGCAAGACATCGTGATAATCTATTAAATCGCCCATCTCTCTCTACGGGGGAAAACCTCGCTGGTAACCAATTAAACAACGTGGATAGATGTGAGGGAGGTGTCTCAATACTTCCCCCCAGCGAGGGCAATTATAATGAATTGGATAATTTGCAGCAAGTCCCAAAAGTAGATTCGAGTCCATTAAACCTAATCGCTCAATCATCTGATGACGGAATCGTACATGTGTGTCCATGGTGTGAACGCCCGTTTTCTACTCTCACTGGCTTGGGAGTACACAAGCGTCGTGCACACCCATTGGAAACTAATGATGAAATCAATGTGACCCGCAAGAAACCACGCTGGTAAGATGAGGATTTGCATAGATTTGCTAAACAGGAGGCCAACGTTGGTCCCGCATTAGTTAATATTAACCAGCATCTTTATTCTTTATGACACTGTCAAAATGTATCCAGCCCGAACGTTTGATGCATTAAAATCTTTGAGGAGGCAGAAGAGATACAGGGATCTTGTGAAATCTTACCGAGACGAAGTCACCAACGGCGATGCAAGAGATGTTCAGGAAACCACAGCAAGTACTAGTCAGGCAAGCAGCTTGGGTATGGACAGTCAGTCCAGTCACGGTAGTAGTCAGGAGAGTTACGCTAATCAATCAGTGAAGCCTAACAGCGCAGATGTAATTCGAAAATGGCTTGATGCAGCGAGGAACTACATGAATGCGAGCGGGAAAAATGAACCTGGGCGACGATATTTGCTCTCAGCAATTGAGATAGTCGTGAGTGGGGGAAACCCTGAAAGCGACCTGACTGATTGGTTCTATACAAGATTTTCGGAATTGAGGAATAAAGGACCAAAGGAGAACACAGTAACCAAACAGAGCTGGTCGCAATGTCCAAGAAGGGAACGAAGAAAGCGTGAGTATGCAGCATTTCAAACCCTATGGAGGAAAAACATGTCAAAGGCAGCCAAGAAGACGTTGGATGGAGAAACCGACGACTTGCCACATCCAACCCTGGAAGCCCAAGAGGAATTTTGGAAGGCCATCTTTGAAGAACCGAGCGAACCTGTAGAGGAGACTGCAGATGAAGAGGATGAGTCCAGCTATCACTATGTTGATGGTCCAGTATCTACGGCTGAAGTTAGCAAGATTAAGCCCTCAGCAAACACAGCAGCAGACCCAGATCAACTGTTTGCGGGGAAATGGCTAAAGGAGGTACCTACTATGGTAAAAGCTACTGTGATGAATATTCTGTTACTCTGGGGCGATGTCCCGAAGATATGGCGTGACTCAAGAACAATATTGATTCCTAAGGAAGCAGGTAGCATGGATCTAGCAAAGTATCGCCCAATATCCATATCTTCGATAGTTCTTCGACATTATCACAAAATTTTGGCAGATCGGATTTCAAGACTCAATCTGTTCGATGAGCGTCAGAGGACCTTTATCAACGCTGATGATATTGCTGAAAATATATTTGTGATGTCTGCAGTATTGAACGATGCCTGGACGGAACTGGAGGAGCTTCATATTGGTATGATTGATGTACGAAAAGCGTTTGATAGATTCTCTTACCTTGCACTTCCAGAGGTATTGAAGGAGAACAAGATCCCCAGAAGGCTAAGAAATTATGTTAGAAAGCTCTATGAAACGACTAGTACAATGC
The DNA here is from genome assembly GCF_029852145.1 of Microplitis mediator. Taxonomy (NCBI): domain Eukaryota; kingdom Metazoa; phylum Arthropoda; class Insecta; order Hymenoptera; family Braconidae; genus Microplitis; species Microplitis mediator. The sequence goes on along the minus strand of NC_079971.1, from coordinate 7,550,626 downwards.
TTGAAGTTGATGGTAAGCTCTCTAAGCCAATTCATCCTAAGCAGCAGCTTGCCGTCAATTTGGAGTAAAACTTTCAATCAACTTAACGTCATTGTCTAACAGTAACACTTCTAGTCAAATTGACTTCAAGTTACAAACAATTAACTGTCAACTTAACCGTAACTGTTTGCTCTCCAACATTTTCCTTTAAGTTGGCTTCAGAATACGGCAGTGGCTTAAAGTTTACTTGCGATTATGGTGGCTACCAGGTTACTTCCCTAGTAGCCGCTTTAGCTTGAAATTGACAGTAATTTGACATTGAAATTGCCTGAAATTTGCTGTCTGAATTTGCTGAAATTTTGACAGTAAAAGTTGGAAAGAAAAATTTGCGGTTAATTTTTCGTCAATTTAAAGGTAACTTTTTACGAAAAAAAAAAGTCGGTAATGTTCATTCTTACCATTTGAGAAGATAAGCAAATTTATTGTCTACAATTTCACGGTAAAAAAATACTTAACAATTTTTCCAGTCAAATTAACAATAAATTGACATCAAATTTGCCTGAAAATTGACAACAATTTTTTTTTAGTCAACTTTGGAAGTGAGTTTGCATTCTAGTTCGGGTAGTAAATTTACGTCAAATTGCATAGCAGGTTGTATATAAGTTGTCGTCAAAAACAGAAAAGTCCGAAGTTGACGGACATTTGACGAAAAATTCAAGGACACTTTTATAAGTAAACTTTTGTCAGAGCAAACTGTGCCATTAGGAAAGTTTCCTCATATTATGTCCTCAGTGGCCTCAAGTACCTCCACCTATTAATTAATTAGTGAACTTAAAAAACATAAATAGGCGCGCATTTAACTTCCATTAGAAATTTACATATATATAATCCATTGAAAAAAAAAGCAACACGACAAAAAAAAAAGACAAATCCTACCAAAAACAGATTCTCTGTATAAAATCGCGCCAAGTACACGGTTAAAATTTTTTACAATTAAGAAAAGATTCTTTTTACAAAAAAAATGAATCAAATCGAAAAAATACCAAGTATATAATATAATTCGAAATCATGGAAAATAGTTTCATAGAATTGAAAAAAAAAATTTCAATGTACTAGGTGTGCCTACAAACTGAAAAAAAAAGAATATCATTCAATTTTATTAGAAAATAATTTATATGCGAAATCAATTCTAGAAATTAATTTTGCTTGAATAAATTTAATAACGCACACTAAGTATATTGAAATTTTTTTTTAAATTCTATGAAAATGTTTTCCATGATTTCGAATTATATTAGATACACACAAAAAAAAAATTCTCGACTGAAGGTAAATATTCTTGATTCAAGAAAATTTTTTTGGAGACCTAAATTTTCTCAGATAAAGTAGAAATCTTCTCCAACCAAGACGAATTCTCTTGGCTCAAGAAAATCTTGACTTGGTTCCCGAAAACGTTTGTCTTCAAAAATATTTTCTTGACTCAAGATATCTGTTTTTTCTGTGTACTTGGTATTTTTTCGATTTAATTCATTTTTTTTTGTAAAAAAAATCTTTTCTTAATTGTAAAAAATTTTAAACGTGTACTTAGCGCAATTTTATACAGAGAATCTGTTTTTGGTAGGATTATCCCTTCTAGGCTTTGTTTAACAATCTTTTTGACATAGTCTTGAGAATTTGTTGTTTCTTTTTTAACTTTGCATCTTGTTTCCTAGTGAATTTTGATTTAGTCGAACTGAGGTTTTAGTGGGTATTCAAAGCAGGGCAAATTTTGCGATCTCTCTATCTTGGTGATAAATTGTTTTTCATTTTTCCAAGTTGTGTGAAGGAAAGGCTGGCCTGTTTTTCCCATTCTCTTATTTTTCCTCAGTGTTTCTGAGATTTTCAAGTTCGAGATTACTGGGTATTAGCCTTTATTTCAATTGGTGGTTGCCTTGCAAGGTTCAGTAATGCTGGTATGGGAGTTGATGGGTGGAATGGCCTGAAAGTACCCTAAAATGGGCCGGGCAAAAACACATCGACCTTTCCGTGGTTCTACTATAAGTACCACTAGCCATTGGCAGTGTCCTCTTTACATATACTTGCGTATTGTAAACGTGGCAACTCTGTCGGCTACAAGGGAAACCAACTGATGTCAATGCCGTCCCTGAGGGACTTTATTGTTCGCAGGAAGTCAAAGAAAGAGGTTAATGTGGTAGTCTCTCAGGCCAAGGGGTCCGGCAAGGCGATCCCTTATCCTCTGTGTTGTTCAACTTAGTGATGGATGAAGTAATTCGAGTAGTTCATGATGTTATTGGATACAAGCTTGGGAATTCTTCAGTTAATACTCTGGCTTTTGCGGACAATTTGGTCCTGCTGACACGTACGAAAGACGGCCTACAACAAATTCTTGATGCTGTCATCTAAGAAATGTCCAAGTATGGTTTGTCGCCGATGCCCAAGAAGTGCTGTTGTCTTTCTCTAGCCCCATCGGGGAGGGACATGAAAATGAAAGTTATTGCACAGTCACAGTTTACGATTAACAATGAACTCATTCCGCAACTTGGAGTCAATGATTGTTGGACGTAGCTCGAGGTGGAGTTCGGTGCAAAGGGTCCCAGGGCACCTCCTATCGAGTTAAGTGAAATGCTTAGTCGTGTTACAAGAGCCCCTCTGAAGCCCCAGCAACAATTGAAGATTTTGCAGATATTCCTCATTCCGCGACTCAACCATAAGCTTAAATTTGGCAAACTGACGCACGGAACATTGCGAAAACTTGACAAGACAGTCCGGAAAACGGTTAAAGGGTGGTCAAGGCTGCCTCACGACGTTCCATCCGCATACTTCTATGCACCAATCAAAGAAAGGGGGCTTCAGAATTATGTGTTTCGCCTCAAAAATTCCTGAACTCTTGCTGAATCGCCTGAAGTGCCTGTACAAATCAAACTTTTCTGCAGCTGTTGAGGTCAGTACGTGCCAGTGGGCTCAAGAGAGGCAAAAATGGTGTCGCTTGACATCTTTGCGTTATCGTGATTGGGCGAACACGCTAGACAAGTCTACCGATGAATTCGACCTACGAGAGACAAGAAAAGCATCCCCTTCTACTAATGGCTGAATGACCTATTTGTCAGAATTCCAGCACGAGATGGGATACAGTTTGTCCGTCTTCGCATCAATGCCCTGCCTTCAAGAATGAGGACAACACGAGGAGACAGAAGAACCGTTCAGGAAAGTAACTTCCAGGCAGGATGTAATGAACTCGAAACAACGTATCGCATCATACAAGGGTGCTATCGAACACACGGTGGTAGGCTTGAGAGGCATAATGCAGTTGTTGCAGCAACAGCGAAGAAATTGAGTACATTGGCGTATCTAGTTCAAGTCGAAAAACGGTACACAACACTAGTTGGTAACAAGCAGCCCGATATGGTGGTGAAACACTCCGACAAGATCACAATTCTTGAAGCGCAAATTGTCAGCTCCTACGCTAACCTAGATAAGTCCCTTGATCTTCAGCGTGGTGGATTGGCTCAAAAGTGTTCAAAATGGGCCGGGCAAGTATACATTGACCTTGTCGCAGTGCGACCATAAGTACTGAAAGGGAAACCAACGATGTCACTGCCGTCCCAGAGGGACTTTATTGTTTGCAAGAGTCAAAGAGTGGTAGTCTCTTAGAGCCCATTTAAGTATCCAAGAAGGGTGTAGGATACAAAGGTACCAAGTACCTTTATATATATATGTGTGTGTTCGTGCGTGCACGTATGCGAGTACTTTTGTGTGAAGTGTATCGGGGAAATAAACTAAGACGTCATGTCGCTTACTTCGTCTAAACGACCTATGACTATCGAATACTATTTCTTGAATACACGATTTTGACCAGGATCAGTTAAAAGTACAAAAAGCTAAAAGCAGAACAAATAATTTCATGCCCTAGAGTACCTCGAAAGCCTGTGGACCGTAGGGCCAAACGGGCTGAGAGCTGTGCTCGCAAGGAAAAGTCTGAGAAACTCAGACATCAAATCCTAGTTGAAGGTGTTAAACTCGAGGTCAGGGATTTCCGTTCTCACTACTTCGGAGGCGATGGTTCAGATATTCCGGTCGTTTCTACCCGCCAGGGATGACCACTGGACAGGTAACTTAGCTGATATAGGTTTCAAAGGCCGAGTACAAGTCGGGGTTCTTGAGATTTCATTATTGTGAGTTCATGCTAAATCTTGAAATGATAACAAGGTTTAAAAACTCTTATAGAGGGCAAAATAACTCTTCCTAATAAGACCACGGGGCTATAGAAGTAATACACTGAGGTGTATGTGTGCGGGTGCGTGCGCGCATGTTAGTAATAATAATAAATACGTACCACATCATACAAGGGTGCTATCGAACACACGGTGGTAGGCTTGAGAGGCATAATGCAGTTGTTGCAGCAACAGCGAAGAAATTGAGTACATTGGCGTATAAGATTCTATACAATACAAGATTACCCTAACAGTCTAATTCAATTAAAACAATCAAGGTTAATCGTGTATAAACTAAAAACTAAATCCTTGAGAAACATACTATTATTTATGGTGGTCTATTTCGTAATATGTCTCGGTTTACCATGGTTGTCATCTGATTAAAACTGTTAAAGTTCGTGTGGGAACCTTGGAGGACACGTGTCGTCAATCCAGAAAAGAAACCCGTGCTTAGGTCCATACTACGTAGATAGTTGCTCGAGGCAACCGACCAGAAGTTGTATGTCATGTGGACATAGCCGGAAAGCGCAGTCCCTATTCAGTCCGTGCGAGACGGCGTAAACGACCAAAAATTTTGTCTGATTTCGCGCGCCTTGCCTTTATGTGAGTGGTTGGTTTAAGGTCCTGGTCGAAGTGTACACCTAAGTATCTAACGCTCTTTTTGAATGCTATTTTTGTTTAACCTATTACGATTTTCGGTGGCTTTGAATCATACATGGGCTTTTTCTGTCTTTTCGCTTCGTAGGGGTACGGCCTTGGCCCTTGCGTGGACCGCGTCGAGTGTAATCTCTCTTGAGGAATATCGCTTCGGTTTTGGACTCCGACAGCGTAAGTTTCTCGGAACGACACTATTCGAGTATCGAATCTACCGTCCCTTGTGCTTTTCTTTCAATGTCCGTGCGTGAGGTGTCTTCTATGATGACGAGGAGGTCATCAGCTTAGGCTACAAATTTACTCCCGTGTTCTGTTACTTTTAATTCGTCAAGCAAGTCGTTGAACATAATGTTCCAAAATAATGGCCCCAGAACTGATTCCTGTGGACAACCCCTTGTTGGCTTTTTCTTTTCTTTCACGAATCCCTATGGAAGTGCAACTGTCTTATCCTCAAAGGAACTCTCTTCCACCTTGTAAACATTTTTGGGGCATTCCCGTTTCTTCAAACCCTCGAGTATTCGTGGCCACCACACGTTATCAAAGGCGCCAGATATATCGAAGAGAAGTCTGATTGCCAGATTCTCTGTTGTCGAATCTAGCAAGCAACGCATCCCAACGATTGCATCTTCAGTCGACCTTTTGGCCATGAAACCAAATTGTTAACTGGAGATCTTATCTTCAGCTAAGACTGTGGAGGTGAGTCTCGACTTTACCAATCTTTCAAATACCTTCCCTATTACCGAAAGTGAACATATTGGCCTGTAAGATTTTGGGTCACTCGCGTCTTTATCACTGCTCTTAAGGAGCATAACAATCCCACCCTCTTTCCATGCGGTTTGGAAGACTCCTAACTCTCAACATTTGTTGTGTAGTTCTAAAAATTCCCTTGATAAAATAATTGCCGCTCTTTTAATTACCTCATTTTTTACCAAATCCGGTCCGGGTGCTTTTTTATTTTTAAACGTCTTTGTACAATGTGTGTGTTGAGAAAGCAGCTAGCTGTGTCCTGAAAGCTTTCTATGGATCGTCCATCACCCCGGAGTGTGGTGAGCACTCTGTTAACTCGGTGTTTGTCTGCCGGGAGCTTGTAAACGATGCCCCAGTGCTCCTTGTTACCGTTTGACGTGACAAACTCTCGCCAGCTGTTTTCTCTCTGTCTTTTAACATGTTTTGAGTACGTTTTGCAAAGTCCTAAGTACGTCTCTTTAAGTTCTGTCCTCTTACCTTCGTCCGCCTCCCTCTGATATCCCCTTCTAGCTTTGTAGACTACTCTCTTTTCGTTGGTTAGTTTTCTGGTCCACCACTTATATGATTTTACGTGCGCTTTTTTCCGTGGTATAGCAAATTTGTATGACTCTATTATGGTTTTAGTAAGTGCATCGGTATACTTTTCCACGTTCTCGACCGTTTCCAGCGCTAGGCGCTCAAGATTTATCTTGCGAGTTCTGGTAGTTTTTCGCGGAACTTCTCCCAGTCTGCCAACGCAAGGTTGGACCGCTTGGGATCCACCCCGTCGAGACCCTCTCGATCTCTTGGAATTTCTAGCTTGTGCCCCGCGAACAATGTGTACCGTTTACTCCTGAATCTGTTTTAAGTGTTTTTTCCCGTTTCGCGTTTACTAGTTTACTTAGTCGCGTGATTTTACCCGGGCGCGTCTGCGTTTCCCGACTCTCATGCCGACGATTAACGGGGGTACCAGGGGGCTTAGCGATCAAATTTGCAACAACACGACTTGCCATTCTGGCACTCCTTTCAACAAGCGTGGTGTTGGTCGTCGTCGATGATGATGATGATAATGATGATGTCCTGGTGTCCTCAATTGTTATTTTTAGATCACCATGGGTTTCCCATCCCATGCGGACCGATCCCCTATAATCCGAACGCCGGTCCAATGCGGATAATTTATCATGAGAGGAGAAAGCCATGTTTAATTTTTGCTATTTGAGTCGCTAAACTTTTGGTTGTGCCTGTAGGGAAGAAAGTTCAGATTAGTGTGACTGCTACCTGTGAAGAAGAAAAGCGTAATTAGTGTTTTGGAGATGAAAATATAGGGTTAAGTTTTGTCTTGGAGCTAATACTTTGATGCGTTTCTCATGAAAAATTTTATACTTATTGCTTTCGCAATTTTATGATAATCAAAAATTTTTGCAGGGCCTGGGCCTATTAGCGGTAGTATCAGTCCACTGTCGACATATAATAGCTTTTGGCTATCATGGCGTTCAAAAAAATCGACCAAAGTGAAAAAAATAGCCCTGGGTCCAAGGACCACAAAACAATTCATCCACTTATAATCATCAATCATTCAAAATCGATTAAAGTGAAAAGCGCGCTTCCTCGAAGGGAAGCTTCTGTCAATTTTCTAATAAAATTGAATGATATTCTTTTTTTTTTCAGTTTGTAGGCACACCTAGTACATTGAAATTTTTTTTTTCAATTCTATGAAACTATTTTCCATGATTTCGAATTATATTATATACTTGGTATTTTTTCGATTTGATTCATTTTTTTTGTAAAAAGAATCTTTTCTTAATTGTAAAAAATTTTAACCGTGTACTTGGCGCGATTTTATACAGAGAATCTGTTTTTGGTAGGATTTGTCTTTTTTTTTTGTCGTGTTGCTTTTTTTTTCAATGGATTATATATATGTAAATTTCTAATGGAAGTTAAATGCGCGCCTATTTATGTTTTTTAAGTTCACTAATTAATTAATAGGTGGAGGTACTTGAGGCCACTGAGGACATAATATGAGGAAACTTTCCTAATGGCACAGTTTGCTCTGACAAAAGTTTACTTATAAAAGTGTCCTTGAATTTTTCGTCAAATGTCCGTCAACTTCGGACTTTTCTGTTTTTGACGACAACTTATATACAACCTGCTATGCAATTTGACGTAAATTTACTACCCGAACTAGAATGCAAACTCACTTCCAAAGTTGACTAAAAAAAAATTGTTGTCAATTTTCAGGCAAATTTGATGTCAATTTATTGTTAATTTGACTGGAAAAATTGTTAAGTATTTTTTTACCGTGAAATTGTAGACAATAAATTTGCTTATCTTCTCAAATGGTAAGAATGAACATTACCGACTTTTTTTTTTCGTAAAAAGTTACCTTTAAATTGACGAAAAATTAACCGCAAATTTTTCTTTCCAACTTTTACTGTCAAAATTTCAGCAAATTCAGACAGCAAATTTCAGGCAATTTCAATGTCAAATTACTGTCAATTTCAAGCTAAAGCGGCTACTAGGGAAGTAACCTGGTAGCCACCATAATCGCAAGTAAACTTTAAGCCACTGCCGTATTCTGAAGCCAACTTAAAGGAAAATGTTGGAGAGCAAACAGTTACGGTTAAGTTGACAGTTAATTGTTTGTAACTTGAAGTCAATTTGACTAGAAGTGTTACTGTTAGACAATGACGTTAAGTTGATTGAAAGTTTTACTCCAAATTGACGGCAAGCTGCTGCTTAGGATGAATTGGCTTAGAGAGCTTACCATCAACTTCAAGCATTGTACTAGTCGTTTCATAGAGCTTTCTAACATAATTTCTTAGCCTTCTGGGGATCTTGTTCTCCTTCAATACCTCTGGAAGTGCAAGGTAAGAGAATCTATCAAACGCTTTTCGTACATCAATCATACCAATATGAAGCTCCTCCAGTTCCGTCCAGGCATCGTTCAATACTGCAGACATCACAAATATATTTTCAGCAATATCATCAGCGTTGATAAAGGTCCTCTGACGCTCATCGAACAGATTGAGTCTTGAAATCCGATCTGCCAAAATTTTGTGATAATGTCGAAGAACTATCGAAGATATGGATATTGGGCGATACTTTGCTAGATCCATGCTACCTGCTTCCTTAGGAATCAATATTGTTCTTGAGTCACGCCATATCTTCGGGACATCGCCCCAGAGTAACAGAATATTCATCACAGTAGCTTTTACCATAGTAGGTACCTCCTTTAGCCATTTCCCCGCAAACAGTTGATCTGGGTCTGCTGCTGTGTTTGCTGAGGGCTTAATCTTGCTAACTTCAGCCGTAGATACTGGACCATCAACATAGTGATAGCTGGACTCATCCTCTTCATCTGCAGTCTCCTCTACAGGTTCGCTCGGTTCTTCAAAGATGGCCTTCCAAAATTCCTCTTGGGCTTCCAGGGTTGGATGTGGCAAGTCGTCGGTTTCTCCATCCAACGTCTTCTTGGCTGCCTTTGACATGTTTTTCCTCCATAGGGTTTGAAATGCTGCATACTCACGCTTTCTTCGTTCCCTTCTTGGACATTGCGACCAGCTCTGTTTGGTTACTGTGTTCTCCTTTGGTCCTTTATTCCTCAATTCCGAAAATCTTGTATAGAACCAATCAGTCAGGTCGCTTTCAGGGTTTCCCCCACTCACGACTATCTCAATTGCTGAGAGCAAATATCGTCGCCCAGGTTCATTTTTCCCGCTCGCATTCATGTAGTTCCTCGCTGCATCAAGCCATTTTCGAATTACATCTGCGCTGTTAGGCTTCACTGATTGATTAGCGTAACTCTCCTGACTACTACCGTGACTGGACTGACTGTCCATACCCAAGCTGCTTGCCTGACTAGTACTTGCTGTGGTTTCCTGAACATCTCTTGCATCGCCGTTGGTGACTTCGTCTCGGTAAGATTTCACAAGATCCCTGTATCTCTTCTGCCTCCTCAAAGATTTTAATGCATCAAACGTTCGGGCTGGATACATTTTGACAGTGTCATAAAGAATAAAGATGCTGGTTAATATTAACTAATGCGGGACCAACGTTGGCCTCCTGTTTAGCAAATCTATGCAAATCCTCATCTTACCAGCGTGGTTTCTTGCGGGTCACATTGATTTCATCATTAGTTTCCAATGGGTGTGCACGACGCTTGTGTACTCCCAAGCCAGTGAGAGTAGAAAACGGGCGTTCACACCATGGACACACATGTACGATTCCGTCATCAGATGATTGAGCGATTAGGTTTAATGGACTCGAATCTACTTTTGGGACTTGCTGCAAATTATCCAATTCATTATAATTGCCCTCGCTGGGGGGAAGTATTGAGACACCTCCCTCACATCTATCCACGTTGTTTAATTGGTTACCAGCGAGGTTTTCCCCCGTAGAGAGAGATGGGCGATTTAATAGATTATCACGATGTCTTGCGACACAATGGCCGGATAATTGTTGCTGTGTCAGGCGAGGGAGTACTACTAGCAAAGAACGTAGCTCCGACAGGACGCGACTACGGCGGGAGTAACTATGACTCTCTTAACATCTTTATGTATGTCATAGTTAACAAGCATCACCCTCTTCGTGGGTCCCGCTATTATTACCCTAACTTTAGTTGGGGGAAGCCAATAGATGCCGCTGCTACATGGCTTTTAGGGTTGCCTGCCCTAATTGCCTTATTTTGACTGGCTCAATCAATAATAATTTGCCTCGGATGGGTGACACTGGTCACCTTAGTGGCCCATCCTCTGATGTGGCCGCACCAGTCAATAGAGACAATGGGAATGTACCGTCCTTAGATATTCATGCTTACATCTGTGAATTTCCTGGTTGTAACCGGCCATTCAAAACCAAGACCGG
>NC_079971.1:2812696-2845196 GCF_029852145.1 Microplitis mediator | reverse complement strand
TGTGGAAATAGTGACTATACACTGATTCGCATCGAATTTCACTAATTCATTTTTAGAGGGCGATGTTGTGTCAAAGTTTTTTTGAAAAGATAGCATTTGCTGCCTGAGATTATGAGATAATTCATATTATCGTTTTACCGTTACAAATTAATGAACTTTAAAAGCCACAATGAGTAAAATATCCGATATAATTACAAAACCATTTATGCTTATAATGATATCTTTTAATCTTTAACGAAGTTGAAGGGAATGATAATAGATACTAACAATTTTATGGAAAACTAATTTATCATGTTGGTAATTTTTCAAAAAGAAATTATTACGATGTCCCAACACGATATGTAATTATAACTGTAAGAATCCAACAAGTAATTTAAATTATCTTCAAATTCTAGGCTGTCTGAACCTGGAACCCGACTTATTTGGAAATTAAATTATTTTGGCTAATATTAGCCTATAAACGACGAAAATGATTGTAGTAAACTTTCTTTTTTTGTAGTAACAATCTTTGTCAAAAAAAAACGAAGGAATGTGCATAATATCATTAAACGGTAAGTTTTTCGTCATGAAAATAATTGTAATTGATTTAGAATCGTTAGTAGGCTATTGTAGTGGTAAACGAAATTCTAAAAATCAATATTGATCTGAAATTCCGGCTAGAACATTGTAATATGGCATGTTCTATACAAGTAGGCTAATATTAGCCAAAATAATTTAATTTCCAAATAAGTCGGGTTCCAGGTTCAGACAGCCCAAATTCTACAGCACATTTCAAATTCACCCGGACATATAATTATTGTTTGCAAATTGTCTGATTTTCATTTTTTTTTATTTATATATTTGTACATATTCATACACTGTGAAAAATTACCAATAAATTTTACTATTTGTGCATAGTAACACCGGACTATAAGAAAACTGATTCAAAATTTAAAAGTGTCCCATAGTAAACGTATGCACAGACTACACGATCGTGGCCTATGCGCATACGTTTACTATGGGACACTTGTAAATTTTGAATCAGTTTTCTTATAGTCCAGTGTTACTATATGCACCCATAGTAAAATTTGTGGGAAATTTTTCACAGTGTATCTATTATATTTCTAAGATAGATTTGGCTAGAGATCGGCTGCCCAATTTCGAAACACAGTAAGTGACAAATTTTTCGAAATCGATTTTTTACACGGAAAAATTGAAACCCGACTGGTTCGTGTGCAGCACACGAATTAGTATTGTTCTGCACACGACTGATTACGGTGCTGCAATTCGGGTGCTGCACCAGACTGAGTACGGTGCTAGACACGACTGGTTTGGGTGCGCACCAGAACCAGTCGTGTGCTTGCCCTTATTTTTTTTTGCACACGACTCAGTCGGGTTTCCATTTTTCCGTGTAGGATTTTTAGTTCCAGTGGAATCTTGTAAACATGATTTAACCCATACAAAGTCGCCGAGCTTCGAAATTTTCCCATAGATCGGCCGATGCCTGGTTTGCAATGATTGGCCAATAAATGGCTAACTATATTGGCCCATGCATGGTGAATCATTGGCAGCCGTCTTTTTGCTTATAAAAACGGCGCACAATTAACCACCGTTCGTTGGCCAACGGTTTTGATCGAGTGCTCTTGATACCAAGCTTTGGCCGATGATTGATTGCCACGATTGGTCAATGCTTGGCATACCGTTATCATCCGATATTTAGCCGATCTTCGACCGATGCTTGAAAATTGGCAGCCATTCTCGATCCAGTACCGGACCGATTCTTTTTTTTGTATGGGAATATGGCTCCTTCGCCTCATCCTGGCGTGTCACACGCGAAATTCGGAAGTGTTTCACATTTCTTCTACGTAAGATATAATTATTAAATTAACTTGATTATGTAAATATTTTGTGATTGGCTTGAATTTGTTACGGGCAGAAAATTTTATCCCATCAAAATCGTGTCTCATTTTACCCCTCACGGTCATTATACATTTTTTGAGTATGAATTGCATATAATGAAGTGAAATAAATTCAGATCATGTCGCTGTTGATTACGAATATTCTAAAATGTCTCGAGCAATGCTGTCGAAGGAGCGACCAGTCGAGTAAGTTTTTTGTATTGGCATCTTTCCGATTAACTTGCTTGTCTTTTTCTTGCTTATTATCCCTTTAATTTCACTCTTACATATAAAACTAACAAGATCTCGAATAACTGATGCATACAGCATACTATAGTATATAGACGGTGACATTAATCTTTGGATTCTCTCGTTGTCCTTAAGCTTCTGGAAACTACTCCAGAGTTTAGGGACTTGGTCTAGTAATGTGTAGGGTGTTTTTTTTTTCTACACACTATAAACTGGTATATAAGCGCACATAGGGCTTTTGATTGCTCAAGGTGCGTCTTTTACTCTAGGATCCCTTTGTCTGTGATGGCGCGCACGCGACGTCGGCTTGGCGGCAGCCGATAGAAAGACGAATGGCTTATTCTAGCTTACCTATAAACGCGGGATAGGAAATAATATACATATGTGTGTTTGATATATGTGTATGTTTAAAAAGATTGAAAATATTATAAAGAAAAAAATGAATGAGGGAAATATGTTATACTCACTTCATATATATATACCTGCATAACGATTTTGACAAGCTGTGAGCGTCGACGGCGCGTGTCACGGGGGGCAGCTGGCAAGTTCGTAGTCATTGTGCCGTGGATATAAAAAAAAGAAACGAGGAAACGGTCCCCGGGGAGGGCACATAATGGACAGAAATGCTCAAATTATAGAGAGATATATATACATTTTGGTATACTTACATATACATATACATATTTATCTACATTCATATTTACTTCTTTTATGTATTAACACAAAGTGTTTTCAATTTCTTATTTCTGTGTACAAGTTTTTATTACTTATGCATTTTTTATTTTTTTTTCTATTCAATGCCGAATTAGCTTCATACAAATCGTAATAAAAAGTCAACAATTTTTTATATTTTAATACTTTTATTCGTCGTATACAAAAATCCGGGGGCAATAAAGACTCGAGAATGTCGTAATTTTAAATATAAGATCGTAAAATTTAAGTTAAAATGGCGGACAACCAATTAGCGTGCGAATATAGCGGTGTAAAAAGTTAGACACTACCTTAATCGTATACATTTTTTTGCTTTATTACTCGATCAGTTTTCATTTTAATATTCCTTAAATATTTGTGTTTATATAGCGACTTAAATATATATTAGGGTGGCCCAAAAAAACCGACTATTTTTTTTTTCGAGTCTCTAATGAAAATTTGTTGGTTTAAGATGTTTTAAGAGGCCACTCCAAAAATCAGCTCGATTAAAAATTTTCAAGAGGTCGCTCACGAATTTTGAAAATATCAAAAATGATCGAAATTCGGATTTTTTTGTTCTAAATTTCTTCTTTCTCGTGGCAGCTATAGTTTATATTTATGAAATCATGACTACGCTAAAATTTCAACCCAAAATTCAAATATTTAAACGGTGCTCAAGAATTTTGAATATTAACTGATAATATGTAACTAATACTTTGAATTAGTTTTTGTATTTTTTTATAACTCAATTATTGTCATTTCACTCAAATTTAACTTTTGCATAACCGAAAATATACAGGACAGTCTTAAACAATAAAATTAGGTAAGTTTTTAATAAGCGAAAAAACGTAAAAATTGAATTAAAAAATAAAAAAGTATGTAAATAACTTATTATTTATATTCCGCGGGTTGTATTTTTATTCATTATGATACAAATTGATGGTGAAAAAATTGAGAAGCTTTATTATTAATATTCAAGGGTCGCTCGAAAACATCCAAGAGACAGTACTCGAAAACATTAAAAATTCTTGAGCGACGTTTAAATATTTTAATTTTGGGCTGAAATTTTCAGCGTAGTCATGATTTCATAAATATAAACTATAGCTGCCACGAGAAAGAAGAAATTTAGAACAAAAAAATCTGAATTTCGATCATTTTTGATATTTTCAAAATTCGTGAGCGACCTCTTGAAAATTTTTTATCGAGCAGATTTGTGGAAAGGCTTCTTAAAACATCTTGAATCAACAAATTTTCATAAGAGACTCAAAAAAAAAAATATAGTCGGTTTTTTTGGGCCACCCTAATATATATATTTTATACAAAGAAAAGAAATAAGTTTTCATTCTGAGAAAAGCGGTCGTTTGAAATATCCCATCATTTGGTCTGCTTATGACTGATGTCTAGTCTAGACTTCAGAGGAATTTTTTCACATTTAAAAGTTTGCTTCAACATTGCTGACAGAATTGTCTCAGCAGTATCGTCCCTTGTGGAATTTAAAGCATCCGAATTTATGTATTTATCGTTTTGCATGTGACAAAAAATGAATAAACTGTTCAAAAAATTTACGTTTTGAAAACAAAGCTGTTTTAGTTTTGGCTAATTATATATTTTGAAGATGAAAAAAGTATTCTAAAATAAATAGTCATTGTCACACTTCCGGAATGTGTCATACTTATTAGTGAAAGCATCCAGTACGATCAGAGGCACAACAAAAAAGCTCTGGGGTTTCGCCCGCTGATCCTTTTATTTGCTCCCATGAGGGTAAGGGTGAGAACTCCACCCTCGATTGATGTCCCTCGGCTAACATATCTGGCGAATGCAAGATGAGCTTCACCACAAATCTTTATCATCTTCATTACTGCATCTTTTTTTCCTATCACGGAATACTTCTGTTTTCTATACATCCTGTAGAAAAAAGATAGTGAAGATATCAGAATAAAGTAAGAGAGAAAACATCTGAAAAACACTGTCCCGAAAAAGAGTATATATTAGGGTTCGTGTGATTAGACCGTAGAGATGATGAAGCATCTTTTAGACAAATTTCAATTTGCTAAGCTCTTTGTCCACATTATCTCTTAACATCATTATTCAGTTATTCTTCAGCAAGATTTTTTTTTTTAATTTATTTAATCATAGGGTTTTAATCAATCATTATTTAAAATGACCAGTGCACATGTTTTGCGCGCAAGCCCACGTGTTGTTTACTATATATTTATTTTAATGTATATTTGATGTGTCAATAGTGGGTGCATGGAAAAAATAAATAAGTGCTGCAACAAGACAAAATCCTGTAGCAACAACAGGATTTTTATACCATAGCAACAGGACACATCCATGGATTCTGCAGAATTTTGATTTTTTCTTCAAAATTTGAAAATATTTTCAAATTTGCAAATTTTACTATACTGACTTAAACAATTTGTACATGAAACACCCGGGTCAAAAATAAAACTTGATTTAGACTTGGTTTACCAAGTCGAAATTTGGAGCCGTTTTTCACAAGACAAACTCGACTTTTTTACGGAGGTATGAAATATATTAAGTTTTTGCCTTGGTTTAGACTTAACTGGCTTACTTGGTCACGATATAAGACGAAAAAGTTGAAATCAAGTCGAAATTGACTTGGTTTAGACTTATTCGACTTAAATTTTAAGACGAAAAAGTCAAGATCAAGTCGAAATTGACTTGGTTTAGACTTATTCGACTTCAAATGTAAGGCGAAAAAGTCTAAATCAAGTCGAAACTGACTTGATGTAGACTTATTCGACTTAAATTATAAGTCGAAAAAGTCAGAACTAAGGTGAAATAATTTTTATATATTAAGGCGAAAGTAAGGCGAATAAATGACTTTTGTTCGACTTGGTTTAGCAAGTCGAAAGTAATGTGAATGACTATCGTGCTCAAAGTAAAGACGAATAAGTTGAAACTAAGATGAAAAAAGTTCAAAAAGTTGAAAAAAATTAAATTTAAGTCGAAAAAGTCGAGATCTTATCAAAAAATCGTCGGCAAATCGATAACTTTAAAAGAAAATAAGGCGAAGCGAGCCTGAATCAAGTTTTATTTTTGACCCGGGTTGTTCCTTATCCTATTGATTCCACAGGATCAATCCTGTTGCTACAACAAGAAAAGTCCCGTTGCTACATCAGGATTTGTCCTGTTGCTCCCACAGAATGTGTCCTGCTGTAACATGAAAATCCTGTTGCTTCGCGTATTTTTTTTTCTGGGTATTTTTATGCTGTTTTGATCTCTTAGCCAATCACGTTACGAATAGTATGACTTCACATATTTTTTATTTCTTTTATATTATAGGGATAAACAGTAAAAGCGCATAACAATGATCATGATTAATATCGCATACAATTTCTGGCAAAAACTAAAAATAGCTTTATGGCGAAACAGTCGCGTTTATCGCATGATAAATCGGAATCAACTTTTTCATCAGAAAATCTTATTAAATTAATCACAGTAATGTTTTAATAACAAAATTACCAAAAAAAGTTTATCAATTTCAATTATCAAATTAAAATTATCAAGATATAAATTCCTGTTGTAAAATTTTTACGAAAAAAGTTTCATTACTAAACGTCAATAATTTTCTTATATCAACCGGTTTCATTACAAATCGTGATGAAATTGGTTTTCAATTCGTTCAGCACCTTCATTTTTTTGGCCGTTTTAAGTTTTGACAGCTGAAAACTGTCAATGTCAATTGAAATTCAATTATTAGTTTATCAATCTTGGATTTTGTAAATATGTATATATATATATATATATATATATATATATATATATATATATATATATATATATATGTAATTCTTGGACTGCAAAGAACCTGAACTTCTGGGGCCAAGGCCGAGGAACGTTTAGCTAAGCACGCGACGAGTTTTTGCGCGTTGGTCTTGGAAAGGAACTAAAAGAAGGTTCAAGTTAGTACAGGTGGTAACTTGTGTATTATTTTAGTATTTTTATTGCTTTGCATCATCGACTATAAATAAAATTATTTATCAATTTTTTTCTATTAATACACTTATCTCTCCACACTTGACAAAGACAATTAATAATCCTCATTGCAATACTAAATATTTATAGTTGTATTTACTCTTGGCGATAATATCCACTGTTTCCCCTATCGATTCAACAATAAAAGAGGAGGTCCGAATATATTTATATATATGTGTATATATATATATATGAATGTATATAAATAAAAGGGAAACAGGGGAAGTCTTTAGTAAGCTCCACCTCCATTTTAACCTGAGGGTAAATGTTATATTAATACATCAAATCAACTATTGACTATTACATTTATTAGGTATATACTCTTAAATTTGAATCAGTGAAAATAGTGACTATTCACTGTTTACTAGTGAAAAGGCTGTCACTAATTCAAACAGTGGTATCCTTTCCACTAGCAATAAGTGACTATTCACTCCAAAATAGTGATTATCACGTGATTTTCACTAATTCGTTTTTAGGGAGTAAATTAGTAAAAATTGGGGGTGTGCGAATAATTCCAATTTCGAATCGTTCGTAAATTTTTGAAACTATGATTAATTCGTAAAGCCCAAAATAATTTGAAAATTTATGAATAATTCCAAAATTTTCTTGTGAACGGCTTAAAATTGTAATATTTTTTCTAATAATTCAAATTTTTGTCAAAGTTAAATAGAGCTCAGCTCAAACACGAAGCTACGAAATAAATACTTTTGGTTACTTTAAAAAACTAAGCTCGCGATTAAGTAAAAATTGAATATTTGAAAGCTGATCAGAATTTTTCTGATTCGAATCGAGTAATTTCAAAAGTTACGAATGATCCGAAAATTCGATTCGAACAGTTGTATTTGATTTGAACACGATTCACACACCCCTACACGGAAAGAAAAATATTGTTAGAGTACTCTCTAAACATGAATAAGTGAAATAGATGAATATTCACTAATTCTGAGTGCCAACCGAACCACTTTTTGAAATTAGTGGTTCGGTTTGCACTTGAAATTAGTCGATATTCACTTATTTTCACTTATTCATGTTTAGAGAGTAAGTATACGTATCGCTATTCTGTCTGTACGCTGTATACTCATCTTACTTAATGATACTCCGTATAGCCAATTCAGCTATACAGAGTTTCCTCACAGTGGATCCCTGAGTCAAAACACAAATTCTAGTTTAGTCCTGAAAAGCCTCAGTTCCTTTGATGTTTTAGTTGCCGCCTAGAGAGTAGCTCTACTTTAGTACTCAAAATTCTCAATGAGAACTATAAGGCCTCTATGGGAATAGTTTATCGATTTAAAATTATAACTGACCTCAAAATTCTTGACGAATGAAAAGCTCTAATTCGGACTTTGAAAAATTTTAGATAGAAAAAGGAGGGCAAAGAATACGTCGAATGAGACTTTTGAGGCTCCAATGTGGATAAAATTATTCCTGTATGTTTCGAGTATTTTGAGGCTCTAATCCAGATGAAGTTATTCCAGTTTAGTCCTCAAAGTTGTAAAATTGGTCGTAACTACTACTTTGAAGACTAAACTAAAATCACTTTCTATTTTGTTGTCAATCTTAAAATTCTAATTTGATCTTCAAAAACCTCATTGAGAACTTTGAGACTTAAATCCGAATTTGGTTTTTGACTCGGGTCGTCAAAATGACGATCGTGTCCTTATTTTAGGCATATGAATCTCTGACAAGACTATCGCGCAAACTAATTTAGGCAACCGAGAACGATCCATCGTATAGCCAATTTGAATTAAATAAATGAATACTTATCCTAAACCAAATACATATCATTGTTCTAATGATACTATAGGCGATTACATGAACATGAGAGTATTCTTAAATAAGGTAACCGTATCGTTATTCTGATGATACGTCATTTGAAGATACATTGGATAGTCATTCTGACAATATTTTTCTCTCCATGCAGTAGAAATATTTTCAAACAATAATGAATTTATTGAAACAAAAGGGGTAATAAGTTATGTTTTTACCACATTATTAAAAAAACAACTGGTATAGGTACAGATTCTACGAAGTGTAACATTGAAAGTGTTTTGTAGAATTTAGACTGCGGTAGTTATGCAAATGAGAGAACTGTCACACAGCTTAGGATCGAATGACTGCATCTGTTCTCAATACATACTACTATATACAGTATACAGAGACAGACCTTGTGCTTTTGGTCTTATACTTTTCTTTCTTTATTCATTTTATAATTCTTTCTCTGTTTACTTCCATTCCCATTCTCATTCGGGCACTCGGGGTTCAGGAGTCTCGTCAGTCCGGTCTCAAGTAAGAGTTTTGGGACCACCTCGTACTCGACCTTCCTGTGGTGTCTTCTTTGTCCTTAACTTTTTGAGGGCGCAAACCAACTAAAACCCAAAACTAAAAATAAAAATAATAATAACTATAAAGCCTCTCTTTCCGGCCGGCGTAACTTCATAAAAGACTTAAACTAAAAACTATTGGCACTGATGATGGACAATAAGATTTCACGGTTTTATGTATACAATATAGTTTTCTAGTAGATTTTAACTTCAATGGACGTTTGCAGACTTTTGGGTCATTATCGGATCGAATCTAGGGTTTTAGTATCTTAAGTATTTTTTTTTGTTTTGTTGTTTTTTCGTGTTAGAAGTCTAATTCGTCATCAATTTTATTTTAGTGACTGTTGATTTTGAGCTTAAATAATTTTCAGATAATTTCAACGATGTTGTTAAGAAATAATACTAATTAGATTATAAAAATTGTTCTCCTTAAAACTGAATTAGTGGATTTCGCTAATTCATTTTTAGAGATTGTTAATTCAACACAAACCGTTTGTGTTATTTTACTGTAACATAATTTTTATGTTGAATGCTTAGAAAATCTATAATCCCTGATTAATGAACTGAATTCGACCGAATTAAAAATTTTAATTGTCATATTCTGTCGAATTCTGCTTTCAACTGAATTGAAAATTTGAATTTGAATTAAACAAGTAAAACCAATTAAAAAATTTCAAATTCGTTTTAATTGAGTTTAATTCAAATTCAGAACCAGAAATTAAAGAATTATTTTCGAATTAATCAGAATTAAACCGAATAGAATTATTTAAATTCGTTTTAATTTGGACAAATTCTGGTTTTCCTGCCGAATTAGACAGAATTCATTTTTAAGCTCGGTACCGAATTAACAGAATTTATCCGAATTAAATAGAATTAAAAAATTAATTCTGTTTAATTCGATCGAATTCAGTTGTTTAATCAGGGATGTAACATATTTCTTGTGCTGTTCGAAAATACTCCCGCGCGTTTCTTCAATACTATAACCAAGCAGAGCATTGTAGCAGCATTGTCTGAAATGAAACGAACTATAATTAATATACAATTGAATGTAATCACAGATAACCTTCATATTTTTATGATCAGGTTCAATGATTTTTTTTTATTCTCGTTTTACGGGAGGATAATTCGTAGCTCCGTTTTTTAGAAGAATCACCGAAAATCGATCAAATTCTTTGCTAAATAGACATATGTTGTACTAAGGTTAGATCAGTTTACTTGAGTTAGTTAGGTTATGTGCTTATATTTATGACACGGAAAAAGAATAAACTGTATAAATTGAGAACGACAAGTAATATAATGATAAAGCGATCAGTAAATACTATCATTCTAAATAGTAATTTTTTCATTTATGATTAAAACGTGAATAATTACAAGATAAGTATGAAAATTTATTGTCTATGCAAGAAAAATTACTATTTGAACTTTAAAAATCGTCCCTGATTAAACAACTGAATTCGACCGAATTAAAAATTTTAATTCTGTTATATTGAATTGAAAATTTGAATTTGAATTAAACAGAATAAAACCGATTTAAAAATTTTAAATTCGTTTTAATTCAGTTTAATTCGGATTCAGAACCAGAAATTGGAGAATTATTTTCGAATTAATCAGAACTAAACCGAATAAAATTATTTAAATTCGTTTTAATTTGGACAAATTCTAGTTTTCCTGCCGAATTAGACAGAATTAATTTTTAAGTTAGGTACCGAATTAACAGAATTTATTTGAATTAAATAGAATTAAAAATTTAATTCTGTTTAATTCGATCGAATTCAATTGTTTAATCAGGGGTAACTCATACTTAAAATTAACGACACGTATTATAAAATTTATTGTTTGGAATGTCAAAATTCCCCATATTAACACCCGGGTTCTGAGTTATAATTTCAAATATTAATTTTCAAAGTTTATTTTTTTCCGTGTCAGTAATTTTAACACGAAAAGTCTGTCAAATTTAAACAAATTTTCTGTCAAAATAACAGATTTTATGTGTTCAATTATTTCACATAAAATTTGTGTTAAAGATCAACACAAACGCTATGCATTGAATTTAGCACAAAATTTTTAACTGTGTGATAAAGTCATAAAACGCTTCGTTTTGAATCATCAGCTTGTTAATTTTGAATCATTATCCGTATTAAGATCAATATCTACTAATAATTACTGCAATAATTCTCTCCAAGTTATTTAAACAACGATAAAATATTAAATGCACTAATTACAAAAATATAAATTTAATATCTAATATAGAGTACTTATAATAGTGTAATTATGATGCCACATTCTCGAATCTGAATATAAAACTTGTTATTAAACATGTAATTTTAGTTTTAACGATAAGAATTTAAGATAAAAATTTAAATTACGGTATACATTTAATACTTTTTCACATAATGTTTTCAATATTCCAGAAGTTGTTGTGAAGGTAGTTTTAAACTGCGTGTGTCTTAAAAATCTCTATCCTACATACTCTCTTACATGTTATTTTTCTTTCATTCCATTCATTTGATGCAATTAAGCGTTGGAGGAACGTTTATAATAGCAGCAAACAGAGTCGCGTGATTTCTCGATGCCTTTGTACAAAACCGCCCGGTTAACTCTTCACAGGCATTCATGCATCTCTTCTTACTCTTTTCCTCAAGTCTTTACCTTCTCAAGTCACTACATACGACGTAGTTGGATAGATAGAGAGAAAAAGACCGTGAATGAGCTCTGTGGTAGAAAGGGGCCAAGAGTGGACCATGAAGACTCGACTGGACTCTCTCAACCGTGGGTATACAAGTAAACACTAACTATACTAAGCCTATATATATATACATATATATATATATATATATATATATATACGTGTATGCATATATGTATACGTATGGTGAGAAATAAAGTGTGAGACGAAGAACGACGAGAAGAAAGATGACGCTTAAGCGTCGCCAGCGGCAAGGCGCGAGGCAGCGGGGGCATTCAGACGAGGATAAACGTCTGGGGACGAGACTAGTGTAGTACGTCTTTGTCTCCGTCTTGCTTTCTCTTGCGTCCATACCATCACCGTCATCGTCAACGGTGTAAAGAGGGAGATTCAACGTAGAATAGAGTAGGGAAGGAAGGGGACTCGCTTATCGGATCGTAACATCGCAAGACTCGCACGTACGCCAACCGCACGGTCTTGGTCTTCTAACTCCAACTCTCGATGCGGTTTCGATACACGACAGAGTCGTGTCGATTCCAACTCGTTTGTTGTTTATTTTTTTTATTTTTATCTCTTTTTATTTTTATTCTCCTCAAAGGATACCTGATAGCTACGAACTTGAATCACGAAGACACTTTATTTCATGCTCTAGTACTTGCATTTCGTATTGAGAAATATGCTGGTAATTTATTGATAGCGATTGTTTTTTTTTTGGTTGGTAGTATGATATGTAAATTAGTTGATATGCATGATGTGTGAGAGAGTGGATGTATTGTATTGTCTGTGTTAAAAAAAATAAGTAAATAATAAATCCGTTATTTTTTTAGATTGCTGAGTAAGAAGGTAAGTATACATACGGCAAAATACTCGGCACTCCGCGGGTGTAGATGGCTATAAATCAACAAGTACAACAACGGTGTAGGTCTTCACAGTCTGGTGCCTTCGCATTGGTCGGCCCGTTCCGCACATCATTGAACCCACGCGCGGCGTCGTCGAGGCCCACAACAGGAGGGCTAGAATACACTGAAAATGTGCGGGTTATCTGTCTTTTGTATTAGGTACAACTCTTTGAAAAATATGTTTACTCTTTCTCGTTAAAGAACAAAAAAAATCAGTCACTGTTTATCTTAACTTATTTTTACACCTTTATACACTTTTAAGAAATAATTGATTTTTTTTTAAGTACACGGAGTAATTATTATCGTTTAAAAAGGTATAGTCTCAGTAAAGCCGGGCTATGTTGGCTGCACGCAGAATCTGAAATTAAGAAATGCAAAAATTACTATGGTCGTAGTAAAATTTCCCATACGAAAAATATATATCCAGGAATATATGCCGCGAAATAGCATATATACGACAATACTAAAGGTATAAGCTGGATATATACTATTTTGCCGGAATATATATTTTTTTGTGTGGGTTACTAAAAAAGACATTACTGTAACCATTGAAAATTTTACTATCCCGAGTCAAAATCTCAAAGATTCGTTGGACAATTCGTTGATTTTAACAATTGATGTTTAATAATTGAGGTATGTGTGTTTTTGTTGTATTCTTGGACTTAGTCATAAATTGAATTTTTGAGTTGAGTTTATACTGTCTGAGTGATACAATGTTATGATAATGTTTTTGTAATGTAATTATACGAATATTATTGTAAAGTATTTTTTTATTTAATTGTTCTAGCACCTGAGGAAGTCGGGAAACCGACGAAACGTTGTGAAAATTTAAATAAACATCATATAAATATTTCCACAAATCTGTGAACCTAGTATTTTATTAATAAATGATGGATATGAACAACAATACAATGAATTCGTTGGACGTTTAGAACGTTAAAAACTTGAATACGTTTCAGGCGTTAAAAACGGGAATACAAGGTTTCAATCGTGGAAAACGTGAATGCAATGTCTAAAACGTAATAAACGTGAACACAATGCTTTGGGTGTAATTATTAGTCCAAACATGGGTTCAAAATTTTGAATATTCGTCGAAAACGTAAATAGAACGTTCGAAATTTAAAATAAAAAAATATGGCCATAGTAATTTTCGTATGTGCTTATTTTAATTTCCGTCAGGTGGCCAACATGGTTCGGCTTTACCGTGACACCATAGAATTTCAAACAAAAGAATAATTTCTCCGTGTACTTGCATGTATACGGAGAAAAATGTTGGCTCGAAACCTACCAATTTTTATATAAATTCTGCTGTCGACAAAACTTGCAACAGGAAGTGAGGCATCCAGAAAATTGTTATGTTCATACGAAAAAATGTTAAGCAGTATCACAGTAATTACTACGCGCGAGAAACTTATCGATAAACTTTAAGGCCATTCTCAGACAGTGCCCCCCACTTTTTAAAAATTTTCAATGACTTTCAACTGTCATGAGCGTATCAAATTTTTATCAATTAATTAAAAAATAATTAAAAAATTAATTAAAAAAAGAACAACGTAGTCGTAATTTCGTCGATATATAGATTTAAAAAAAAAATATTTACACTCGATATCAATTAGGAGTTGAACGAAATTTCTTAAATAAATTTCAGTAAAATTGTCATGTCAATTTTATAATTCGAATTTTTAAATTTTGTTGGCTAAAATTTATTCAATAAATTTCGTTTAACTCCCAATTGATATCGACTGAAAGTCATTTTTTTCAAATTCTATATCTCAACGAAATTACGACTACGTTGTCCTTCTTTCAATTAAGGTTTTAATGTTCTTTTAATTAATTAACAAAATTTAAATATGGTTATGACAGTTGAAAGTCATTATATATTTTTAAAAAGTGGGGGGTACTGTCTGAGAATGCCCTTAATAATAATTACTTTCATACATTATAATAATTGTGATATGGCATAACAATTTTTCATAAGAGCATAATTACTTTTTGGATGCTTCGTTTCCTTTTTCAAGTTTTGACGACAGCATAATAACTCGCATGAAAATACCGTATATGATACATATATATGGAAAAATATACAATCAATATGGGACCATATAAGTGGCCAAAAACGATATATATTTTCTTATATATAATATAGTAAGTTTTAATATAATAAATTATATACGTAAGTTTATAAGTTAATACATGTATTATATATATTTATAATCATATATGTAAACTTATAAGTTAGCACATATATGTATAACATATATTGATAATTATATATGTAAATTTGTAAGCTAGCACACATATATATTCTGAACACAATGTTTGAATCTTATAACAGAGAGAGGAAGACAGAAAAGAATAGATTTAATTTATTCTTAGATATATGGGCAGACTTATATGGTTCTATATATCGAAAAATATACAAAAATTTATAAAGTTAAATACATGGTACATATATCGTGCCATATAATGATGAATTATATATGTATTCTTATTTGTTTCCATATATAAATAACATTTATTTTTGAATGTATCAAAATTATAAGTTTTCAAATATATATATATTATAGTAAAGTTACACAGAAATATATGAAATCATATAAGAGAAAACATATATAGAAATATAATATAATCGGCCAAAATTTATATATAGTTCTCTATAAGATTTCATGTATTGTCACATATATATTTACATCTGTAACAATATATTTTTTAATATATGTTTACCATATATGATATTTTCATGCGGGAAAAATCAGTAGGTCTCCAGCTAAAATTTTTTTCTCTGTATATATAATTTATTTATTTATTAGATTTAAATGCCAAGGCTTAGACTACATGGCAAAAGTACAAAATATGTTTAGAATTTAAATACACGTAAGTATAGAATAGAATAATATTTATAATTTTCTAGAGATGTATGGTGCAAAAATATTATTACTAGGATTTAAATTTTTACATTACTGGCAAATTAATGATTTTATTAATTCGACTTAAGTGAGTTATGTTGATAAGACTTTTAGTATTTGAGAAGATTTTTTGAGGATTTCCAGCTCACAGTTTGCTTTCTATCTCAAGGTTCATAAAGAAATTGAATGATTTAGCTTTGAAACTTTCCAGACTTTGTGATTTGATGATCTCAATCGGTAATACTAAAGTAGTGGATCGCAAATTGTCCATGTGGTCTTATAAATATAATTTATATAAGTTATTAGCTGTTGATAGTCACGGGTAGAATAATAATAATTATTACGTATTGATTCGCACAAGTGAAATTATCGGTTGCGGATATAGGATCTATAACACAGAGTATAGACTAGAATTAAACGGCGTCGTACTAAAGTCTCGCACGTTTTAATTACGATTCAAGCCGGAGGGAGGATTAGCTCATGCAAGTATAATTCTCCACCCAAAGACTGCACAAGCATCATAGTCTGCTTAACTCATATATTCTTTCGTTTGTTCCTTATTCCCTTTTTAATTTTTATATTCTTTTTGCTTCTATCCCAACATCTATCTTTACATCTATCCTATTTTATCTTATTTGTTTAACGATGTAGGTCTGTCTCTCTTGTCGCTTTTTTATCTTTTTATCCTCAACTTTAAAATCCGTCTTTCCGACTGCCTGACTCCCAGGCTCTTCTCCACCATTCAAATCATCTCAAGCTCCGGGTCCGCCCACGCGTCATTTCTCGCTTTTACACTCTCTACCTTTTGTTGATTACTATATACAATTATAGTCTCTTTGTTATATATGATACACCGAAAACAATTCATTCGTTTCTTATTTATCACCTCATGGAGAATAAAAACTGACAACTTAAACATGTTTATTTTAAATTAAAGAGGTATTATGATGCTCTTATTATTATTTAAAACCAAATGATATTTATTATGACCATTGCATTTGATTATAAGCTATGCCATCGCTCAAAGTCACCACTGCCCTCTTCTGGGCCTTCTCATGTGTAATTCAAATTTTTATTAAATGTTAAGTAAAATGTGTAATAGTAATAGTGATTATATCACCGATGACTTCACTGAATACACAAATAAGAAGTCGGAATTTTATTGTCACTCAATCATTTAATACAGTCCATTTGATCTTTAAACCTTCATTCTATTTTTTTTTACATATTTGAACGAGCGAATACACGCAGTTAGTTGCTGCTATTGATCACTGGCATATTTACTTCGTGAGCTGGAAATGTACATATACAGAAAGTCATGTCCATCAGGGAAGACAGAAATTGCAAGTTGAAAGTAAACGGAGAAAAACATGTAGTGAGTTTTCCTATGATAGTTCGGAAAGGAATATTTAGTATGTGCAGTCATGACTTTTCTTGTATGCTGACAAAGTAACTTTTCCTATGTCAGCATGTAAAAGAAATTTCTAGGTCGATGAGTAACGTTTTTTAAACTAATAATACTCATACAAAGTCGCCGATCTTCGAAATTTTCCCATAGATCGGCCGATGCCTGGTTTGCAATCCCGGGTCAAAAATAAAACATGATTTAGACTTGGTTTACTAAGTCGAAATTTGGAGCCGTTTTTCACAAGACAAACTCGACTTTTTTTACGGAGGTATCAAATATATTAAGTTTTCGCCTTGGGTTAGACTTAACTGGCTAACTTAGTCACGATTTAAGACGAAAAAGTTGAAATCAAGTCGAAATTGACTTGGTTTAGACTTATTCGACTTAAATTTTAAAACGAAAAAGTCAAGATCAAGTCGAAATTGACTTGGTTTAGACTTATTCGACTTAAAATGTAAGGCGAAAAAGTTTAAATCAAGTCGAAACTGAATTGATGTAAACTTATTCGACTTAAATTATAAGTCGAAAAAGTCAGAACTAAGGTGAAATAATTTTTATATATTAAGGCGAAAGTAAGGCGAATAAATGACTTTTTTTCGACTTGTTTTAGCAAGTCAAAAGTAATGTGAATGACTATCGTCCTCAAAGTAAAGACGAATAAGTTGAAACTAAGATGAAAAAAGTTCAAAAAGTTGAAAAAAATTAAATTTAAGTCGAAAAAGTCGAGATCTTATCAAAAAATCGTCGGCAAATCGATAACTTCAAAAGAAAATAAAGCGAAGCGAGCCTAAATCAAGTTATATTTTTGACCCGGGATGATTGGCCGATAAATGGCTAACTATATTGACCCGTGCATGGTAAATCATTGGCAGCCGTCTATTTGCTTATAAAAACGGCGAACAATTAACCGCCGATCGTTGGCCAATGATTTGATCGAGTGCTCTTGATACCAAGCTTAGGCCGATGATTGATTGCCACGATTGGCCAATGCTTGGCATACCGTTATCTACCGATATTTAGCCGATCTTCGGCCGATGCTTGAAAATTGGCAGCCATTCACGACCCAGTAACGGGCCGATTTTTTTTTTTTGTATGGGTAGTAGTTTAATGTATGACACAAGTGAACATGTTCATTTTTACCATGCGCGTATAAAATACACACGGAGAAATTATTTTCGGTTGAAATGCTATGAAGTCATAGTAAAGCGGGATCATATTGGCCACCTGCAGAAATTTTAATAAACACATACAAAAAATAATGTGGCCATAGTAAAATTGACAAAGATTATATCACAAATTACTGTAGCCATTGTAAATTTTATTAAGAGGAGTCTACACTTGTTTCTCTGTCATATTCAAGTCCACGAACGGTACTATCTTTGTTGTACTTGCGCAGTAAATGGAAACTTTGTCCACATTTTTTTCTTACACAAATGAATTTTTTGAAAAATGAAAACGTAGGTTGCAAGATTAAAGTCTTGATCTTAATTTTGCGTTTAGAAGCCTTCTTTTGAGAGAAAAACTTGGACACGCGCTAAAAGTGAATTAGCGAATTCGCAACAATGTTTTCAAGATCCTTGAGCTCGAAAACAGCGGAAGTTTTGAGGCTGGCCCGCAGGGCCAACCGATGCCCGGATTTTTTATTGAACTTCGAAAATTCGAATGACGGAGTGAATCCGACTTAAAATAAAATCCGAATTTACTACCGATTTTTTACAGTGTATGATTTTACTATATTAGTTTTTTTTTTCTTGGAGTTTTGATTTTATTGAAGCCAAGAAGTTTTGATAAATTTTGATAAAAGAATATTTTATAAAATTAAAAATGATGAATTATTTGAAAGAAAAAAAAAATAATTATAAAATTGATTTTTATTTATTGAATATAAAAAGTTTTAAAGTTAAATAAAAGTATTTCAATAAATTAATGGGATTTTAAGTAAAGAGAATAATAAAAGTTGGCAGTAAGCCAACAAGTGTCGACATATTTTTCTCCGTTCAGCAGCTTTTCAACCTTTTTTTTTGTTGTGTATGTCTGGTGGGCTTCTCTCTTGGTACTCTCATCTTTATATATATAATAGTAGTCCCACTTATTTTATTTCGTTCTCTCTTACGACAAAGCCACCGATATCGAGTGTGCTTCGAGCTCGTTTTCATTTGTCCCAACGACCAAGGGGAAAAGGCAAAAAAAAAAATTAAAATGTCCTTTAAATCTAAATATTCTTTAAAATATTTTCTTTTCATTCTCAAGCCTCCGATTATTTCTGTTGTAGGTTAATTGAAAGTCTTGTTTTTTATAATTTAATGTCATTATGATAAAAATTAATTATGGCTATTAAATATCCGATTCATTTGATTGTTGAAACGAAAAATAAGTTAATGTTTAATAGTTTTTCATTTAAACTATAATTTAGTTTCAATATTTCCATATTTATTATACATGATTATGGAACTAAAAAAATTTTAAATGTTTTTAATGCATATGCAAAGCATTAAATTACATATCAGGTAAATTGCCTACTGCACTTAAATTATCGGATACTCAAACTATACCCGTTAATTGAATAAATTTTTTTCTTTTTTAATTTTTCAATACTTTTTTACTTTCAAAACATGTATATTATTTCATTTTCATTGACGACACTCTGTAAAAAATATTGTGTTAAAATCAACATAATCTGTGTTACACGAAAAAAGAGCAGTTGAAAAATTACAGTTTCTACAGTAAAAAAGGCTTTCGGGGCAAAAATCTTCGAACATTAAAGCTTAAACTGTAATTTTAGAAATTTGTTATAGTAATGAAATTAATAGAATTTTGAGCAGAAAATTTTACAGTTTAAATCGACAATATCGAGTTTGAAACTGTAATATTTTTTATTTCTGTAAAATTTACTGATAAAAAATGTAATTTTCACAGTTTCAGACTCGGAGCACTTTACTACTATACGAAACGGTAATTTTTCAACTGCTCTTTTTTCCGTGTAAAAACGGTCTACACATTTCAAGTCAAAATTCAGGTAATACAAGTAAATTCAATACTTTTTAAATGTCAGTAGCGACACAAAAAAAAAATTAACTTGTACATATTATTTTTATACTATGGATATTTGGTAAATGGAATTTCTATATTTTTTGAGGTTATCAAAAGTGACAACAATTATTATATAACATTCAACCATTTTTTTCCACCACACCTGCACACCTGCAAATAAGCGCACGCGCCATTCTTCCCACAAACAGAGGCAAAAATTAAAATTTTGAGGTGCAGATCTGGTGAAAAATAACATACACACCACGGAGGAAGGTACCACCTTCGGTACTGACCTTCGGCTCGGGTAGGCAATCATACACGCGATTTGGAATGTCCTGCTTCCCTTCCAAGGTGTGTAATATACCATTATAGTAAAAATTGTTTTATTACACGTAAAGAAATTTTCTTTAAAAATTACCGTTAAATTCACTGTAATCGTGGGACATAATGCAGCGCTTTTATTTATTACCATTTTTAAAATGAAAATTACGAAAAAATTTATTTATTCTGTGGTAGGCTTCATAAAATTTACCGAAAACCGAATAAAATTTACAGTAGACTACGGTAAAATTTGTTGAAAAAAAGTTAAAAATTATCTCACTTACCGACAAATGTTTAGGTCGTGCCATTCGTCCCACGATTACAGTGAATTTAACGGTAATTTTTAAAGAAAATTTCTTTCCGCGTACAGTCAAGATTTTAAAAAATCACGTAATATTTCATACCAGTTGTACACGCTAAAAAAAAATGCTAACTGTCGCTATCTTGTAATAGCCCTGGTGGAAATTTTTCGGACTTTTCTCTGAAAAACTGACAAAGTCTTTAGAACTTTGAAAAAGTCTTTAGAACTTTAGAACCGAGTTTTTCAGAGAAAATTCCGAAAAATTTCCACCCGGGAGGGAATGATTACCATCTGTAAGTGATAATCATTATCGTGCTTTTATGTTAACTACTCGTTTCTCGTATTGTAATATTTACGATTGCCAATAGTAATAGTTACCATCTAGATATAGTGATATTTCTCATGTCTAAAAAATTTTTAAATTTTGCCTTCTGAGATATTAATGATTATCATCTCGGATAGGAAAAGTTAACATAAAAAAATGAGAACCATTAAAATGTAAAGATGCTCTCTTAAATATGAAATATTGAAATTAGTGACTTTTCACTATTTGCTAGTGAAAAGTATATCACTAATTCAAATTGTGGTATACTTTGCACTAGCAATAAGTGACTATTCACTGCCAAATTGTGATTTTCACTAATTCGTTTTTAGAGAGTGGGAATAGTTATTTGGAAAAAATTATTATTAGAGAAATGAAAGTAAAATTATTAATGTATTAAATTTAACATTTGCTAACAGCTGGAGTTAAAATAATTTTTTCGCTAAATAAAAATGTGTATTTGTTTTTTTTTGTAAAAAAATTGATCGATTTAATATTCACACGCTGAAAAATGAGTGGTAATACATCCCATCTAATTTTTTCGTAACTATTGATTGACTTTTTGACCAATTTTTCGTTAACTTTAAAGTAACACAATAAATGTTGATGGTTTTAAATTTTGCACTAAGTAACACTTTAAGAGTCTTAATTAGTAGATCGATTTAAAATTTAAAAATAACACAGTGGAATGTGTTGATTTAACTCAAAAAACTAAAAACGGACCGTTTATAACAAAAATGCACAATATTTTTTACTGTGCACTGATGTAATTTCAAGGATGAAATACCATTGAAAAGTATATATATATATAATAAATATTACAATAGAGTTATGATATTTAATTGAATTTTATTGTATGTTTTAGTGTTGGTTTTCGTTTATTTTCAATTTTTATTATATGTATATGTTTCATATTGATACGAGAAATTAAATTCAGTGAAGCATGAAGGATCTATCGATACACGGCATCTCTCACTCTATTACAGTCGATTGATTGAGCAAATGGAATTAAAGCCCATTTGCGGGGCAACCCACTTGCTGCCAATTATGTCTATATTCTCTGACGTAAAAGGCTGTTGTGAGAGAGTTT
This sequence comes from Microplitis mediator, assembly GCF_029852145.1. Classification (NCBI taxonomy): domain Eukaryota; kingdom Metazoa; phylum Arthropoda; class Insecta; order Hymenoptera; family Braconidae; genus Microplitis; species Microplitis mediator. The sequence continues at coordinate 2,823,094 of NC_079971.1, read as the reverse complement.
CGAGATATATATACATCTGCACGATGTTGATGATGGTATATTAGTAACTTGAGATGTGTGAATTGCAGTTTAAACGACTTAGGTATAAGGCGTTTTTAAACTTAATCTCTTTCAAGATCCTTTTTATCTTAATCTACTCGTGCTAACATCTTGTACATCTTTGAAGAATATTATAAAAGGAAAAAGGTTTTTATCTGCTGCTTTCTACATCACACAAAAACTTTAAAGACTGAATCTTGATGTTAAATTTAAAAAATATCAGTGTTTTTCTTTTCTACAACCATTTCTGATCGTATTCTATAATTTGATAATTATTTCACCCCAAAACTAAGTGTGTAGTCAAAATTACCGCACTTGCCAATTAACATTGAAACGCCATAAGCAATCTATAGATATTTAACACATCGTGAAATAAGTTTTAAGTGAGTACAAAAAATTATAGTTTTTCTCATGGCCTTACCCATACAAAGTCGCCGTTAATGGAAAAAATGCCGTAGATCGGCCGATGTCTGACTGCCGTCACTCGGCCAAGCATTGGCAATTAGTAATGGCCCAAACCTGGTTAATTACCAGCAGCCGTTTAATTTTTTAAGCGACGCTGCTGATGGCTGGCCAATGAATGGCTGCTTACGACTGGCCGATTATCGGTTCGCAACGTTGGGCTACTGTTGGTGAATCAGTGTTCCATGATTAATTGTTGTTGAAGTAGACTGAATAAGTAGATCATATTAAAGTATCAGCTCAACATTAGTAGGTTCGTCCAGTAGCCAGTGTTCAGACCCAGCAATCAGAAGGACGGCAGTTCGCGCCCAGAGCCCAGCAGAATTTCCACCAAGTTTTTTTCACATCATTTACCCCGCTTAAATAGTTTAAACGTTAATGATCATGAATTCTACTAGGATAATAAAAATAAAATTTTTTATTAATTAAATCTATTTGCTTGCTTGGCTGATTGCTGGCTACCATTAATCGGCCGATAGTCAAGCGCCATTAATGGGCCGAGGTTATCATCCCGACTATAAGCCGTTTATCGGCCAATGAAAATTTCCATTGCTGAGCCATTAATCGACATTCTTGGCCTAGTAATGGCCCAATCTAGGGCCAATTTCCAAACTTTGTATAGGTAAATAACATAGAACACATTTAATGCGTGTTAAAATAATACACTTGTAACAAACTTGCACTGAGAGAACAATTTATTTGAACCAAATAAGATTTGTTTCAGGCAAATAAAATATCTGATGTTTGAAAATAAAATTGTTTAAATGTTACCACACCTTGAAAGTTACTACGTAATTTATAAGAATTTTTCCTGTCATTAGAAACAACGTTGGAGTCAGCAGTGCTTCTGTTATATGACACATGTGAGGTAAAATATTCCAAATATAATGAAAGAGTTTTCTATCTCTCTCTTGTGATAGTCTGCAAACTATTTAGAAGTTAGTTAGGTTAAGAATCTCATAGAGTGATGACTAACAGCTATCCAGCAACAAGCAGTCGCAAATTATAATAGATCGCTACTTTAGTCATATACGAAATAACTCTTAACTAGTCGTGTTTAACGAAACAATGGGTTGCTGTGATCACAATTTTTTTTCTGACATAAAATCTGGCATACTTGGTCTATAGTTCCATAAATTTTTTTCTTACCAAAACTGCTAATTTTTGGCGATTTTTATGATTTTTTTTGTGATGCAATTTACTCAAAATTTTGAGGGTGTAGGGGCAAAACTGACTTCAGATTCGGATTCAGAGCGTCAAAATACATAAAGATAAGTAGGTCCGGTCAAAAGTACAAACCACTTTTTTTTTTTGTAGACCGGTGTTATTTATATAAAATAATTATGTTACATTAGGGTGCTTCGTTTGAGATGACTATTTTTTTTCCAGTCCCATGTCAAAATATCATAGTACACATTGAAAAAAAAAATTCTCACCAAAGATGAGCTCTTAATTTTAGTTTGAAGTACTCGCTAAATGAATTTGAAATGTTCCCATTTGATTAACACGTAAATTTTAATTTTATTTTTTCAATCATCTATAGCTTTACGGCATTTCAAGATATTTGTTCGACCATAGGTGGAAATCACAGAGGAATCGTTCCTCTTTGAAAGTGCTTGTAGCTAATTTATGTTTTTTAACCAACCTCACCGGTAAAAAAATCTTAAAGCCAATTTTTTCTCAAATTTCATGGTTTCTTTCATTTTACTCACAAACCATTAACTTTACGACAAAATTGTACAGGACTTATTTGTAGGGAATTTGATTTTCTACAAAAGAAGTTATGTAAGCCATTACCGTAGAGCTAGTAGTTTTCGAGATAAATCCAATTAAATATCTCAAAATTTGAAAAATCGCTTTTTTATCCAAGATTTTAGTACTTTTTGGTTTATAACGTGTCATACAGAGTTATAACGTGAATACAGAAAACATAATTTTTTTTTGGGCATAGAATTTTATGGACAAAACGTCGTTTATCCTGTTTAGTTTTTAGCATTTTAAGTAAAAAAGTTCTTGTATTTTAAAGTAGATCAAAAAAAAGTAATAATTGCACGGTTATTTGGTTTCATTAGATGCGCGGGGGAACGTCACATATACCCGGCTAATGGAATTAGCAAAGCGCTGGTGCGTGCCGCAATCCTACAGCTAACAGCTACAGCTGTACATCGGAGCCCACTCTTTATATAACTATACTATGCTCTACATTATGCTTTACACTATACTAGTAAAAGGGAGGCATCGTAATGGAAGTAAAAGCAAATGATAAAGATAGAGAAAGTGAGAGTGAGCACGATAAATCTGCTTAAATAGAAACCCGCCCCATTTCATCCCTGATGCCGAAAGATGAGTGCGTGTAAGCTTCTCTCATTTCGATTCGTTTCTCCCTCGTGTTATCGTATGTCGACTCTGATTGACTCTAACTTGATTTGCCAACATGACAAAAATCATAATATCCTTGGAATTCATGTTTTCAGCAAATATTGTTTATGTTAGATATTTTATTTACCAAAAAAAAGGTAGTACATGTACATCAAGTCACATGAACTATGCGATTCAACAGTATATTCATGTACTTTTTTTCTCTTTTGCGAGCTTGTAACTAGCGGGCTTTTGATCTATAATATAACTTATGCAGACTATGTTTGATATCGTGCGCTAAATAAGTAATACATGCTCTTGTTAACTGTAATAATGGGTTATGTAAAAACTTATAACAGTATAATACTTCAGTGTTCAATAACCACATATGATCAGTCTAATTGTTTCAAACGTTTGATTCTTCGCAAAGTAATTGTAATTTATGCTAGGTTATAGATTAAACACATTTGGGATTAGTTCATGAATCAGTCAGGACAAAATATATTTTGGATCAAATTTGAAGATTGTATCGGTTAAGCCGTAGCTTGAAGTAAAATTAATACTAAACCAAGAAAAATAGAATACTGAAGATGCTCGTCAATTAACGAATTTTGGATTTTTAGTGGGGCGCTTTTGGGTTAAAAATAAAACACGACTCAGGCTCGGATCATCTCCCTGGTTAAGAAAAATGATTTAATCTATGCTAAGTGTATATCTATATATTAGTCGATTCAAATTGTTTTAAATCATTCGGAAAAATTTTTCTTAAAGGGCTTATTATCTTTTGGTTATCGATTTGCCGACAATTTTCTGATAAGATCTTGACTTTTTCGACGTAAATTAAATTTTTGTTTACTCTCAGAGCTTTTTTGATCTTTGTTTGAACTTATTCGTCTTCACTTTGAGCACGACAGTCATTCACGTCACCTTAGTTTTCCCTGTTTAGAAAATCTCATAGAATCCAATAAAGTCTCATAAATTCCCTTAGAGATTTTATAAGAATGAACGATTTCTATGAGCTGCTACAGTTAAGTATAGGGCCTTATACATACAGCTATAAGAATCTACACTGTTAAAAATATTGTTTGAATTTTCAAAACATTGTATATAACGCAATAAACACATACATTTGTGCTTGAAATTTCATTACTAATTTCATATAGAATTTAAAATACACGTTTTTGAATTTTCAAATTAACACTGGATTTTCAAATACTTGTTTTTGAATTTTCAAATACAAGTTTTTTAATATTCAAATACTCTTTTTTTAATTTTCAAATACTTTATTTTTAATTTTTAAATAAATGTATTTGAAAATTCAAAAGCGTGTATTAAAAATTCTATACGATCGTTACAATGAAATTTCAATCACAATTGTATGTGTTTATTGCGTTACATACAATGTTTTGAAAATTCAAACAATTATTTTAACAGAGTATCGGATTTTTTAAGCAGAGTTAACTTTTTCGCCTTAAAATCTAAGTCGAATAAGTCTAAACCATGTCAATTGACTTGGTTTTGATTTTTTCGTCTTAAATCGTGACTAAGTATGCCAATTAAGTCTGAACAAAAGCGAAAACTCAATGTACTCATATACTTCTGTAAACAAAAGTCGAGTTTATCGTAAAAAACGGCTTTAAATTTCGACTTGGTTAACCAAAACTAAACAAAGTTTTATTTTTGACCCGGGCCATTTTTTCAAATATTGTTTTTTTTATAATTTATCATTTTGAAAAATTCCAAAAACTGTTAGGTGGCGGCTAACTTCAGTATAATAAAAAAATAGGCGTTTTATAAACTGATTTATAATTTAATGAAAAATATTATTAAACCTAAACAACCAAACTTTTATAAGACCAAAATCGTTTAGATAAAATAACTTAAACAAAACACGCAATTTGGTTATTATCAATTATACCACGATTATATATCATCGTGATTATGAATATTTAATGTCTAAATATAGATTCTTATAAACGCGTATACTCCAATTAATAAATTAAACCTTTTGGAATCACTTTTTGAAATTAGTAGTTCGGCTTGCACTTGGAATTAGTGAATAATCACTTATTTTCACTAATTCATGTTTAGAGAGTACAGTAGGATTTTCGTTATTAAAAAGTTTTCTCGCCAGAACAGATTTATATTTTTATAAATTTTACATCAGGTTGACAAAAACAAATCTACCATAAAAATCAATGAAAACTAATTTCTATTAGTAAATAAATAAACTGTATGTCTAGTCAAAATATGTATATTGAGTAAGTTAAATATCAAACCGATAATTTAAAACATTAAACACTTTTCTTGAATACTCAATGTCCACTCGAACTGTATCTGGGTCGAGTACATGACCCTCATCGTCGACAACAAGCATTTTTTACGTCTGTTTCATAAATGCCTCGTGTGTTCACACACTGCACTTTACGATATAAATATATATACATATACATATATATATTCAACAGAAAAGAAATTTTTTTGCCATTGAAATATTGGAAATTTTTAAAGACCCAACAGTTTAAAAAGTATGCGAGGTTGGGAATCGAGACCTTCGAGGGTTCCCACCCCGACGGTTCTACCTGAAATGCTATCTACTTCGTCAAGAGTTCTAGTAAGAGAATCGTACATTATTAGTTGACGTATAGTTATGCGTCATACTGCCAAAGATGTAGATAAACACTATAATGAAAAAAGATAAACCATTATAATTAAATAATAAATCCGTTGTTGATTTACATCAATAATTAAAGAAAAAAAAAATTTTATTTTCTAGTAATTTCTTTTATTTAGCGAACACCCGTTACACAAACCAAACGATCTATTCACGTGATATTATAGTCCAGTGAACAGTAATCTAGGTTACGCCTTCCCTCCATCAATTTATGAGAACTAGGGAGTCAGAGATAGTGCATAAAAAATTTTTTTTCTCTCAATATTTATTTATAATTATTGACTCGTTAAAAAATTTTATCACCTCCTCTTTAACCCTTTTTTATCTAAAGCAGGATAAAAAAATTTGCTAGAGGATGTTTTAATTTTTTGTGTATAAAACGTAAAATTAATCGATTTTATGGTCGAAAGTGTGAAGATCGCCCAGGGAAACAATTTAAATTAATTGTTATTTAATTGTGATCCAGACACCTGCTTACCGTGTATTAGATATTAAAAACGTTTGACAAGCATAAATAAGGGAGAAAAAATATGAAAGATTGAGTACAAGTTTTAGAGGTTGCATTATACATCAGCAGGTCCCGGGACAACGGATTGCCCGTTTCATGCATGGCCAAGGGTGTGCAAAGGGTGTTGGGTGTGTATGAGTATATTTATTTATATATAGCATTTCTATATGTATATAGAATATATATAAGTAAATACATATATGTGGATGTATGTGTATCCAGGGTGCTATAAGGGGGCCTCAAAATCCCCCTTGGCACTGTGGGAATTTGTAATTGCACGGCGTATGGAAAAAAACGAGGGGAGAATTTTTACCGAGTTTGAATGACGTGAGCATCATCCAGAGAACTGATTGTCTATTTTTGAAATGTACGTTTTATATACTGATATAAAGTATGATTCATTTTTTTTTTTCATTATACACTGTAAAAAATCCGGAATGACTCCGGAGTGAATTCGGAGTGAATTCGGAGTGAAATTAAATCCGAATTCACTCCGCATTCACTCCGCCATTCGGAGTTCCGGAGTTTTGAAAAAAATCACTCCGCATGCAGAGTGAATTGGGAGTTTTTTTTTAGCGGAGTGATCTCGGAGTGACGCGGATTTTATTTCACTCCCAATTCACTCCGGTCCGGAGTTTTAATACTTAAATAAATTTATACTAATTTATATTAAACTGCTAAACAATGTGTGTGTGTGTGTGTGTGTGTGTGTGTGTGTGTGTGTGTGTGTGTGTGTGTGTGTGTGTGTGTGTGTGTGTGTGTGTGTGTGTGTGCGTGTGTGTGTGTGTGTGTGTGTGTGTGTGTGTGTGTGTGTGTGTGTGTGTGTGTGTGTGTGTGTGTGTGTGTGTGTGTGTGTGTGTGCGAGTGTGTGTTTGCGTGCATGTGTGTGTTTGAGTGTGTGCAGGTGTTTGTGTGCGTGTGTGAAAATGTGTGCGTGTGTGCAAATGTGTGCGTGTGTGCAAATGTGTGCGTGTGTGCAAATGTGTGCGTGTGTGCAAATGTGTGCGTGTGTGTGCGAGAGCGCGTGTGTGCCTAAATGTGTATGTGCGTATGTGTGTGCATATCAGCTGATCAATAATGTAATACGCGAATTTTTACTTCGATTTTATTATGTGGAGTTATATTTTATTAATAATATTTTCAAAACTCCGCTCCGGAGTGAATTTCACTCCGAGGGGAGTGAATAATTAAAAATTCATTCACTCCGCATTCACTCCGGATTTAATCCGCATTCACTCCGCGAATTTTTTACAGTGTATTAGAATAAAATACAACTAATTAATTAAATTTACTTGCAATTTATTTCAATTAATGAAATTAAAAATTTTGTTCGATAAATGTTCAATGTTTTACTTAATTAAATCGGTTAAATATTGCTTGCATATAAGTTTTAATTATTTTTTGTAGAAAAATGCATTTTTCAAAAACATGTTTCAACTTTATGCTCATGATACTTTATATCGCGTTGAATTTTTCGTGATGTTACTTTTTCAGTTTGTATATATATATGGTTATATGTATCTCCCAATATTGATTTTAAGTAAAAATGTGACATAGAACATAAAAGGATATATTATTTACAACATGACACATTTTTAAATTTATCGGAAAATAAAAATACATCGATACGTTTATACGTTTGCTTATGGATGCTTTTGACACATTATGGGCGTTAAATATAAATAACATTTTATAGTTCGTTATACAAATTTCGTCGAATATATAACGATCTCATGATAAATTAACGAGCTCTCTCTCTCGGGTTTTTTCAGTTCTAAGACTAAATTGTGTGAGAACTTTATTTAAAAAGTTTCGATTGATTCTGATTAGGACTCGAAGACACTTCAGAAAGGTTGTGATTGTTTCAGTTGAAACCGATTGACTTGTAATCAATTTCTATCGGAATTCTATTTTCAAAATAGGGGAGGTCTCGATTGTAAGATGAATAAAAAATAAGTATATGCATTACTTCGGAACATTGGTATATATTATTTAATATATCAATTAAAAATCAGCCACAAAATATAATCGATTCGACTGCAAAATGTATGTATGTAAATTTACAGTTGAAATTTTTCTATATTTATCTCACTGGTACAATTAAGAAGAAAATGATTATTTTGAACTCGCTAGAATTTACGCAGTGATCTGCTATTGGTTTCTAAATTGGGCTAAACATTCGTAGAAGCTCGTAGTTGCAATGCGCGTGATATAAAATCAACCGGAAGGCTGGTAGGATATTTGAATTCGTGTGTTTGCGACCCGCGCCTGAGGCTTGCCGAGTAATCTCTAAAAACGAATTAGTGAAAATCACTATTTGGTAATGAATATTTACTCATTTCTAGTGAAAAGTATACCATTATTTCAATTAGTGGCATATTTCTCATTGGTAAATAGCAAATAGTCACTACTTTCACTATTTCAAATTTAAGAGAGTATATAGACAAAACCGTAATCGCAAATTTGAAATGTCTACATGGAAAAAAAACTATTCCCTCAACAGGAGATAGCTCTGTAGAGGCTACAGGACTTAGTTCTGCTGTTATAGCTACAGGACGCCCTGTAGCTGCATTCCTGTTGCAGTTACAGGCCTAGCCCCGTGCAGCTACAGGTCTATATCTGCAACAGGACTGATCTTGTAGCTGTAACAAGGTGGGTCTTATAGTTTCTACAAAACTTTCCTATTAGAGCAACAAACTCATACTACAGGACCTATTCCTGTTGCAGGAACAGTTCTTTGTTTTCTGTGTAGCTTCTCTCCTAATATAGGTGTGCAATAAAAAATAAATAAATAATAATTGTAATTTATTTACGATTAATAAACGTAATTTAAACTTTCTAAAATTCAACCGAATAACTTCGCACACCGTAGACTGCCGAAAGTATACGAGCAGTCACGAGAGGAACCGAACATAGAATTTTTTTACTTACGCCTTTACCGTGATGAGGAAAATGCTCACATTTTTTGAGCATAAAAAAAAAATTTTTTGATAATTTCTATGACAACCAAAAAAATTTTTTTAAAGCGGAATCTGAAAATACATAAAACTATTCAAAGATAGAAAAAATTTTAACTATTCGTTCCATTTGAAAAAAAAAGTTATTCATGTTTAAAATCGAGCGTGAGCAAAATGCTCATAACGGGAGTGCTGTCGGGTTAACTGACAACAAATTGATTATTTGGGTTCTCATTTAGGGACTACAGGTTCCACTATACACAGTATAGTTTTTTGATTTCAGATGTAACAATTGATCCCGCACATGTTTATTGGCATTGTGTTGCGTCCCTTAACCAATTCAACTCTACGTTAGGTATAACCAATCAACGTACCAACGAAATTTAATTGTAAAAACATATTATCGTAAAATAGGGGAAGGGGGGGGGGGGGCAAAACGGGATACTTAACAAAAATATAGTTTTTAGGGACATAAATATCGTAAATTGGCTTCATTTTGATTCTATTTGAAATAAATATAACGAATTTTAGACTGCCATCAGAAAAAAAATTTTATTTTCTGCGGGCAAAATGGGATTCCCCAAAAAAAAGTAAATTTTTTTTTTTTTTTTTCAAGTGAATAAAATTGATGTAATAATGTTTTTCTACATTGATGTAAGTAATAAAATTTACGTGTTTCGGACGACGATACTCAATTTATCTGTGATTATTGTGAATAATTTTAGAGATTTATCTTTCATTAACGATGAATCAGTTATATATCGTTATCGTTATTTATTATAAATTTTAATACTTATGTTAAAAATAATGTTAGGTAGTTTTCATTCCAAAGAAATTATTTTTATAAGAGAAATAATTAAATATTGAATATTAGAAAATTAACATAACTGTTAATAATGTGATATTATAGCACTAAAGTTATAAAATATTACAAAATTATGAAAGTTACAATGTAACAGTTAAAATTATGATGATTACCAATGTTACAGTTTTAGAGTTTTTATTAGTATTATTGTTGTTATTGTTCTTGAGTTAATTAAAGAAATAAATTTTTTAATTTGTGATACTTCATGAAAATAAATTTGTAGTACGATAAAATTTGTACATTTTTTTCATTTATACTTTTCGCAAAAAATATAAAAATGTTTTTTTTTAGCTTTTAATAGTGTAAAATGATACTAGATGTCATTTTTGACCATTTTCGAAAGTTTTTCGAGAAAAAAAAATTTTGACGAAATTTTGAGGGTATCCCATTTTGCCGGCCTATCCCCCCCCTTTCCCTATATAATCGAAATTTCAAAATGATTATTTAATTATGATATTTTTATAAATTTTTCTTCAATGATTCAAACAATGTATATGAAATAATAGAGAATACACCGAACGGCCTTGTCATACAT
>NC_079971.1:2741662-2810096 GCF_029852145.1 Microplitis mediator | reverse complement strand
TAATAATAATAATAATAATAATAATAATAATAATAATAATAATAATAATAATAATAATAATAATAATAATAATAATAATAATAATAATAATAATAATAATAATAATAATAATAATAATAATAATAATAATAATAATAATAATAATAATAATAATAATAATAATAATAATAATAATAATAATAATAATAATAATAATAATAATAATAATAATAATAATAATAATAATAATAATAATAATAATAATAATAATAATAATAATAATAATAATAATAATAATAATAATAATAATAATAATAATAATAATAATAATAATAATAATAATAATAATAATAATAATAATAATAATAATAATAATAATAATAATAATAATAATAATAATAATAATAATAATAATAATAATAATAATAATAATAATAATAATAATAATAATAATAATAATAATAATAATAATAATAATAATAATAATAATAATAATAATAATAATAATAATAATAATAATAATAATAATAATAATAATAATAATAATAATAATAATAATAATAATAATAATAATAATAATAATAATAATAATAATAATAATAATAATAATAATAATAATAATAATAATAATAATAATAATAATAATAATAATAATAATAATAATAATAATAATAATAATAATAATAATAATAATAATAATAATAATAATAATAATAATAATAATAATAATAATAATAATAATAATAATAATAATAATAATAATAATAATAATAATAATAATAATAATAATAATAATAATAATAATAATAATAATAATAATAATAATAATAATAATAATAATAATAATAATAATAATAATAATAATAATAATATAATAATAATAATAATAATAATAATAATAATAATAATAATAATAATAATAATAATAATAATAATAATAATAATAATAATAATAATAATAATAATAATAATAATAATAATAATAATAATAATAATAATAATAATAATAATAATAATAATAATAATAATAATAATAATAATAATAATAATAATAATAATAATAATAATAATAATAATAATAATAATAATAATAATAATAATAATAATAATAATAATAATAATAATAATAATAATAATAATAATAATAATAATAATAATAATAATAATAATAATAATAATAATAATAATAATAATAATAATAATAATAATAATAATAATAATAATAATAATAATAATAATAATAATAATAATAATAATAATAATAATAATAATAATAATAATAATAATAATAATAATAATAATAATAATAATAATAATAATAATAATAATAATAATAATAATAATAATAATAATAATAATAATAATAATAATAATAATAATAATAATAATAATAATAATAATAATAATAATAATAATAATAATAATAATAATAATAATAATAATAATAATAATAATAATAATAATAATAATAATAATAATAATAATAATAATAATAATAATAATAATAATAATAATAATAATAATAATAATAATAATAAATGGGAAAAAACAATATCTCAAGTCTGTATCGATTGGCAAAAATAATGCAATGAATACATAATATGATAATTATTATCCGAGCTTATTAATTATTAATATATATAATAACCCAAGGCTTCGACAGATCCGATCTACAGGGATATATACATTTATCTGTCGTGTCAACGCGATTATATCTCAACAGTCGACAGGCGTCAAGCGCAACAATTATTCCATCCATTGGTAGCTCTACAAGTAGCTGTAGCGTAGTCAGACTAGACTATAAAGCAAATACTCGAACAAACGTTAAAAGAGTTACTACTACTTTGAAGGGCAAGAGAGTTAAGACCTAAACCACCGCACAAAGCGATAATACAAGCGAGACGACTCAATCGTTTTATTTTATGTACAAGAGTGAGATGGATGAGCAGTAGATCCATAGATGGCAGCACTGTCAGAACAAACTTTGAACAAAGAGATAGACCGAGCGAAAGCTATAGTGTGAAACAAGATAGCATGCAAGGTTTGATTCATGTATTGCTATACAGTGCGGTGATGTATGAGTAGTGGAAAATCTAAAAGCTATAGCGTATACGCTATACTGTATTATGTATACTCTGTATATATGATCGAGTAGCAGCTGATCGTCATGCACCCTTCGTTTATTAGTAAGGGACGAACTGTAGCGCGCGCATTCTCTGTGTGGTAGCCATATTGCTTGTAAATGCACGTATACTGCGTATGTTTGTATGTAATGTATGTATGTATATATAGATATATATATATATATATATGTACATATGACAGAGACCCCGATAAAGTAATGAACGAGATCGCGAATTACTTATCCCCTTGCAAGCCCTTGTGAGATTACGAGGGAGCTTTTGACCCTCATTTAAAAATCTCAAGGGTAAAGAAAAGACAACTTTTGATCGCATTTATAATTTTATGGAAATTATTACCTATGCTTAGGAATATTTTATGATTATTAATGTATGTGCATAATATATAGGGAAGGAAAAAAAGAACTTATGAATGAGGAGCGCATTGACGCATTATTAAGTGGTTAGATTTGTGGGCTTAGAAATATAAATAAAAACTATTTGCGATCGGATGTATTTATAATTGTGTGTTAACTATATAAAACTAATGAGGGGTTAGAGAATGCGTGGAGTATAACTACGGTATATATGGTACGTACTTGACACCCTCGTGATTCGATAAATAAGCGCGACCCTTGCACTTGAAGCAGAACGGATCTTTTAAGGGTAGAATGATTTATAATAAGGCAAAGGTAATTTTTTTATTTTTCACTCGCGATATTTATTTATTTTTTAATGACTTTATTAGGTTGGTAAATTAGTTGCAAGTGGAATGTCATCAAACGCTTATCGATATTGAAAACAAGCGAATACATCGAGTCGGGATAAAAATTATTTTCGTGATCTCAACCCGGGTCAAAAATAAAACTTGATTTAGACTTGGTTTACCAAGTCGAAATTTGGAGCCGTTTTTCACAAGACAAACTCAACTTTTTTTACGGAGGTATGAAATATATTAAGTTTTCGCCTTGGTTTAGACTTAACTGGCTTACTTAGTCACGATTTAAGACGAAAAAGTTGAAATCAAGTCGAAATTGACTTGGTTTAGACTTATTCGACTTAAAATGTAAGGCGAAAAAGTCTAAATCAAGTCGAAACTGACTTGATGTAGACTTATTCGACTTAAATTATAAGTCGAAAAAGTCAGAACTAAGATGAAATAATTTTTATATATCAAGGCGAAAGTAAGGCGAGTAAATGACTTTTTTTCGACTTGGTTTAGCAAGTCGAAAGTAATGTGAATGACTATCGAGCTCAAAGTAAAGACGAATAATTTGAACCTAAGATGAAAAAAGTTGAAAAAGTTGAAAAAAATTAAATTTAAGTAGAAAAAGTCGAGATCTTATCAAAAAATCGTCGGCAAATCGATAACTTCAAAAGAAAATAAGGCGAAGCGAGCCTGAATCAAGTTTTATTTTTGACCCGGGAAATTCATTTATTTACGTTCATGGAGCTGCTGCTTCTTGTGATCACGAACCAATATACATATAATTATTATTATTATTAATGAGTACAATAACACTAAATTCAATAAAATACAATATTAATTACAGTTTACCTACAGAATTTTCAGATGTTCACTCACTCATTCCAAAACATACAAGAGTTTACTCTTTTAAGGGTTTACTAGTTTTCTTCCAGATTCATCAAATATGAATAGGATTTACTTCGGAATTCATCTAAAGTTTCTGATGTCGTAACTTCGAGTGGAAGCGAGTTCCAAAAATTGCAACCCGTAATTAAGAATGATCTTCGATAAGTTGTAGTGTGAGCAAATGAAACTAGAAGAGAATCCGTTTTAGTGAAATCACGACGAGATGCAATATTAGGCCTAAGTACTAACTAATGTCCAAACAGACCTGGTCGCATAAGACATAGAGCTTTATAAAATTCACACGTGACAAGGTGTAGCCCACAGCTTCGAGGCATTAGCCATCCTTGCTGTCGATTTATTTATTTAATGCACGGAGAAAAAAATATTGTGATTGGCACGATCTACTGGATAATGATTTGCGTATTGTAAAGAAAGCGATCTGCAGAGCTACCGTCCGTATTGTTGTCAGCATACGTAACAATACTTGCACTAACCTCCAAATAGCTAAACGAGTATCGCGACAGTCAGTATACTGTATCGTGCTGGTCATGATAAATTTTATTCGTGTGTAGATTTATGTATTTAATCTAGATTATGATTCACTAGCTAATTGGCCGACTTCAGGGATTTTTTATAACTTCTAATCACAATTGAAAGGAAGGTTTATTTCAATTTTCGTATCGTCGAAGATGGATAAAGTGACATCTGTAGAGAAGAAAATCACACACATCCGAATATTGCATCATGTATTTAAAACGTCCTTGACGATTTAGACCGGCGATTTATTCTTTTGTTTAGCAGCAAATTAACGTGTTAAAGCAAGTATTGTATACTTATAATGTGTACATGAATGTGTCTCAGTAAGTTGAGAGTACGCTCAAGAAAAGTTAATAAGTGAACTCGAAGGTCATCGAGTTATATTCGTGCATTCTTACTCGATCTGTAAAAGTACTTTTACCGTACACTTTCAACTTTTTTTTGTTTTAAATATTTATACGAGTTTTTTTAACGATCTTTTCATAAGTAATAACAGTATATATTATTATATTATAATAGTTAGTAAAATTACCGCTAGATGATTATCACAATACTTAATAGTGGGCGCAGCACATTTTGATGTATTTTTTTTTTGTATTTCCGATGCATCGGTCGACGTATATTTTATGGTTCACTTAATGATGCAATATCGCGTTTCAATTTCGTTTGTCAATATTCTATAGGAAAGAGAAAAAGAAGTTGTTTCTAGACAGATTCACACGATCTAGGAGCTTAGAATTATACGAATATA
Organism: Microplitis mediator; assembly: GCF_029852145.1. Taxonomy (NCBI): domain Eukaryota; kingdom Metazoa; phylum Arthropoda; class Insecta; order Hymenoptera; family Braconidae; genus Microplitis; species Microplitis mediator. The sequence goes on along the minus strand of NC_079971.1, from coordinate 2,805,115 downwards.
GTTCTATTAGAAGGGTAAGATTTCAAGAATAAGAATTTCCGAGAAGAGGACACTTGAGGCCGGATAAGGGTATCCTACAATGTCCTTGTATCCTTCAGCGGGAAGCCATTTCGACGAATGAATAGAATCATTTCATGTTATATACGCACTATTTAATTCATTGATGTCTCTTTCTACAAATATATATATATATATATATATATATATATATATATATATATATATTTAGTTCATTATATTTTTTATAATTTTTCATAATAACTATTATCAATTATTATGTACTAATTTTGTTAATAATCGAAATTATGTCCATGTCGATTAAAAGCCAAAAGTCAATCGTTTAGTAACAAAAATTACAATTATCATTATATATACAGCTTTAGAATCGGATAATAACGTCATTGGATTAGTGACCAAATGTATTATATTGCCGCACGGTAATATTCCCACGCGACTAATTTACTGCGTGACACCACGTTCATTTGTCACTACTTTTGTTAAAGTTATTATTTTTTATCAGTTATCTAAAATTTAATGATTATCAATGGCAAATTATGGCTGGTTAATGATAATTTAGTTTAAGCGATAAAATCAACTAAGAAATTACTTTTATTTGTGTTAATGTAGTACCTGCACACAAAAAAAAAAATTCTCGACTGAAGGTAAATATTCTTGATTCAAGAAAATTTTTTTTGAGACCTAAATTTTCTCAGATAAAGTAGAAATCTTCTCCAACCAAGACGAATTCTCTTGGCTCAAGAAAATCTTGACTTGGTTCCCGAAAACGTTTGTCTTCAAAAATATTTTCTTGACTCAAGATATCTGTTTTTTCTGTGTGGAAAAATTATTCTTTTTTGAAATGGTATAGTGTCATAGTATAGCCGGACCATGTTAGCCACCTGACGGAAATTGAAATACACACATGCAAAAATTACTATCACCATTAATAAAATAGACAACGATTATATCCCAAATTACTGTTATCATTGTCGATTTTACTATGGCCATAATAATTTTTGCATATGTGTATTTCAGTTTCCATCTGGAGGCCGACATAGTCCGGCTGTACTACGACACCGTAGCATTTCAAACAAGAATCATTTTTCCTTGTAACTTTGCAAATCCAAATGTGTCCTAAATGTGTGGATTAAAAACTCCTGAATAATTTGAACGTTGCGTCAAAAAGTTGACTATTTGCCAGAATCGAAATTTAAGTTCTACTAAAATTCTATTGAATGCTGTCTATAATTTCATTGAGTATTTCTCTTGTCAAGATCTAATTACCGTCTAATTAGACAAACTTAGTTCGTCTAAGCGAACTTTACAAGGATCGAAATTTTGATTCATTCGGACTCTTTGGAAATAAATTCATAAAATTTAATGACATTTATAATCCAAGCCGATTTGCAGAGATTATTAACTCATTTGAAATGAAATCTGATTTAATTTTAATTAGGTATATGTTTTATTGCTGTTTATTTATGTAAAATATATGATGAAGCACTACCGTGCACAACAAGTGGTATCAGAAAGTTCTGAGAGCATCAGTGCAGCATATAATATTAATGGCTGGTGGGCGCATATGATTAATTACACTACAGCACACGAATGATACGTGTTGCCTGAGCTTATAACTGGTTGGGCACAAATTAATGTACCGCACAAAACTCTGGATATTATGTCGTGCCCACTAACTATTATATTGAGAGTAACATATTTATATATTACAGCGCTATAATTTTTCATTGACATAAAACTGGTTATGAAATTATTTCTAGGTCCCGATTTTCAACAGATTTGGTCCTCATACAATAATATTCATGTTGAGGCTAAATTGAGACATCTGACTAAAACTGCCGAAGGAGGACTACACGAGTCCAAGATCTATTATTAAGGCCAACACCCGAAATTATTTTTCGAATCGGGTAGAGATCTGACAATAATTCGACGTGTGGAAATTTTTCCATAAACTATTTTCACTTCAAAAATAATTTTAGTTTCGATTAATAGAAATTTGTTTACTTGTTAAGAAATACATACTTATATTATTAGAATGAGGCAGCATTGCCCATACAAAAAAAAGAATCGGCCCATTACTGGGTCGTGAATGGCTGCCAATTTTCAAGCATCGGCCGAAGATCGGCTAAATATCGGATGATAACGGTATGCCAAGCATTGGCCAATCGTGACAATCAATCATCGGCCAAAGCATGGTATCAAGAGCGCTCGATCAAACCGTTGGCCAACGAACGGCGGTTAATTGTTCGCCGTTTTTATAAGCAAAAAAAGGCTGCCTATGATTCACCATGGACGGGCCAGTATAGTTAGCCATTTATTGGCCAATCATTGCAAACCAGGCATCGGCCGATCTATGGGAAAATTTCGAAGCTCGGCGACTTTGTATGGGTGTACTATAGAAGGTGATTTTATTATACAGGTCCACAAAAAAAAAGTGGTGTGTGCTGGGTGTCAGACTATAATTTTCTAGTGTATTTTCTCCTGTTGAACACGAATCTGAAGTCAGAATTGGGGGGGTCATACACTCTAAAACTAAGTGTGTAGTCAAAATTAACACACTTGCAAAATAACATTGAATCGCCATAAGCAATATATAGATTTTTAACACACCGTGAAACGTGTTTTAAGTGACTACAAAAAACTATAGTTTTGTTTATGGCCATTAAACATAGAACACATTTAATGCGTGTTAAAATAATACACTTGTAACACACTTGGTTTTAGAGTGTAAGCAGCAAATAGTCGAGAAAGTCCCAAAAAACCGATAAAAATCGCAATACAGTAGTTTTTTCTGTATACTGAAAATATGACCATAGTATTCCTATAGATTTCGTCATTTTCTGGCCCCTATTCCTCAAATGACCTATGCACTGGATTTCTGCTGCGCTTTTTTCCTCTCTTTTGAGTTTCGCTTATTCGCTTATATTAACGATAATTACCGTCAGCACACCACCGATCATTGCGCTGCACCTAAATTAGTATGTTTAGTACACGAACTTTTATTTGTGCAGACTCAATTATGTACTGCACTGCTCTTGAACTAAAAGTTGTTCGATTATTTGTGTCACGCAGTAACCGATCGATGTGTGCCTTTTTTAATATATATGTATACGATTGTAGATTCCAAAGTATGTACAGAAATGTAACATTACAATGAGTAACATCTTCAAGTTTAAGCTGCAAATAACCAGGCAGTAAAAAAAATCTTGAAACAAGATGACTTAATTTACTGTAAATCTGGCAGTATGCCGATTAGTGTAACTGATTATGCTATAGTTTTCTTTCTGATCTATAAATAAGTGGACCAAGATTCTAATATTTTTAAAAACTTGACTCACATATGTTTATATTGTGCGTATAGAAATATGTTTAAACATAAAAAAAAAAAAACAATGTGTTGTATGAAGGAATAATGATTTTCAGTTGATGATTTTTTATTATTATTTTTGTTTGTCTGTTTGCGTGATATGACTTGGTCGCGTGTCGCAGGTACGGCACTCTCACGTTCGCCTCCCACAATAAAATCACCGTACGGGGGTAGAGAAAGAGAGTGTAGCGCACGCGATTCTGTACACTACCCGGATTTTCTGTTACTCTGCTCCTTATTCGAAGACTCCATTGTCCTACGCGCCTCAAAGGCTATGCTTGGCGCCACCGCTAGTCCTTTCGTCCTGAAAACGTGTTCTCCCCTCTTATATAGTTATACATATACACATATATACATCGCCACTTTATATTGCCAACGTATTTTGCATTTACCACACTCTCTAATATATCCTCCAGCATTATACCTTTTTACCTATAATGTATGCATACATAAAGTATATCAGTTAATGGGAAAATTTAAAATAGCCTCTACTGTATAGCCAGTTTCAAATATTTCAACTGCACCATATACTTTACAAGTATATAATTTAATAGTGAATCATCCATCTTCTCAAAGTATCTTATTTTTGGTGAGCTGTAATGATCCGCCAAACAAACTGGAATCAAATTACTATTTTATTCTAATCACGCGATCGTTTCTCGTTAGTCTTGATTGTTCTACAACTCATTGAACGTTGCAACTATTACTATTGCTTCGATAGATGAAGTATAAACAGTCTTTGTAATTATTAATACTAATATACTTTAATAATGATCAAAATAATTCAAGTATTTGTCAGGATTATCCTGTTTTGAATTGATGAAATTTTATACCAACCATGGTATGCATACTGATAATTACAACTATCGTATAGTCCACAATATAGTCATCCATAAAACTTGATGAAGGATATTATGAACAATCGTAGTCATCAATTGTAAAAATGCGTTTTTGAAATTATCGAGTTCACATAAAATTATTCACGATGTTTTGTGTACTCTCTAAACATGAATAAGTGAAAATAAGTGAATATTCACTAAGGCGAAGTGCAAACCGAACCACTTATTTCAAAAAGTGGTTCGGTTGGCACTCAGAATTAGTGAATATTCACTTATTTCACTTATTCATGTTAAGAGAGTACTCAAATTATTAGATTAATTGTAAATGTACTCTCTTAAATTTGAAATAGTGACTATTCACTGTTTACTAGTGAAAAGTATGTTACTAATTCAAATAGTGGTATACTTTTCATTGGCCATAAGTGACTATTCACTGCCAAATAGTGATTGTCATGCGATTTTCACTAATTCGTCTTTAAAGAATACTCTCTTAAATTTGAAATAGTGACTATTCACTGTTTACTAGTGAAAAGTATTTCCCTAATTCAAATAGTGGTATACTTTTCACTGGCCATAAGTGACTATTCACTGCCAAATAGTGTTTGTCATGCGATTTTCACTAATTCGTCTTTAAAGAATACTCTCTTAAATTTGAAATAGTGACTATTCATTGTTTACTGATGAAAATCATACCACTAATTCAAATAATGGTATATTTTTCACTGGCGATAAGTGACTATTCACTGCCAAATAGTGATTGTCATGCGATTTTCACTAATTCGTCTTTAAAGAATACTCTCTTAAATTTGAAATAGTGACTATTCACTGTTTACTGGTGAAAAGTATGTTACTAATTCAAATAGTGGTAAACTTTTCACTGACCATAAGTGACTATTCACTGCTAAATAGTGATTGTCATGCGATTTTCACTAATTCGTCTTTAAAGAATACTCTCTTAAATTTGAAATAGTTACTATTCACTGTTTACTAGTGAAAAGTATTTCCCTAATTCAAATAGTAGTATACTTTTCACTAACCATAAGTGACTATTCACTGCTAAATAGTGATTGTCATGCGATTTTCACTAATTCGTCTTTAAAGAATACTCTCTTAAATTTGGAATAGTGACTATTCACTGTTTACTGATGAAAATCATGCCACTAATTCCAATAATGGTATACTTTTCACTAACAATAAGTGACTATTCACTACCAAATATCGATTTTTACTAATTCGTTTTTAGAGAATAGCATAGCTTTGTAGTCGAAATTAACACACTTGCCAAGTAACATTGAAACACCATAAGCAAACTATAGAAATATTTAGCACACCGTGAAATGTGATAAAAGTGACTATAATGTATGTTAAAATAATATACTTTTTTACAGATTTAATTTACAGTAAAATGAAATATTTTATTACAGGCTTGTTTCCATCAATAGATCTAGTAAAGCACACTCTCTAAACATGAATTAGTGAAAATAAGTGAATATTCACGAATTCCAAGTGCAAACCGAACCACTAATTTCAAAAAGTGGTTCGTTTGGCACTCAGAATTAGTGAATATTCCCTTATTTTACTTATTCATGTTTAGAGAGCAATGAATTGTAAGAATATTGGAAATAATGTCGACTAATTAGCGTTAATTAGTTACTTTTTATGTTTGAATATCCGACTTTCTACACGTACTATACATAAAAAATTCTTCTTATATATATTCGTTAGTCTCCGTATAATTTAACTTGATCACGTAATATGACGTCACTCAAGCGCAAACATCCTCCTTGCTTAAGGATAATACATACTTTCCTGGTATATCCTGGCGCTCGAGTTCCCGAGAAGCAGATATGTTACGTTGGTACACACCAAAGTCCTGGTATCGCAACAATGTCTACTCTATAGAGTGTGCCTTTTTTTCGTCAGTTACTTAACTCGGCGTGCTTGGATAAAATTATGAGCGTCAGGTTATTAACTAATTTATATGTAGTCTTAAATTTTATCATAGACACAATTATCAAATAAATATATTTTACTTGTTAATTATTTTTACGACTTATTTTGCCTTTTGCTGTACAGCACGTGCGTCACATAAATATATATATGTACACATATATATATATAATGTCCTGCAGATAGAACACATCACCCCCGCCGTGTTTTATGTCATTAGGCTTCACGGGGGTGTTAAGTTTTTTTCATATCATAAGAGAACACGAATGAAAGTAAGGGGAATAAGTCAGGCAACTACAGTCGACTGTGAAATAAGGGGGCACCCAAGTGTTTATCGACTGTCTACTCTATAACTGTACTCTTTTTACTTGGCGCCGGCGCTTGTGTTTCTCCCTTACGTATATCACATTATTTTTTCATGTATATATTGACGATTTTTTAAAAATTGTTCTATTACTTTTAAACTGAAATGACATTTGTAACTTTTTTTTTGTTTCACTAACTTTTTAATTTGTCATTTGAATAATTTAAAATATAAAAGATGTTATCAGGTTTATAATAATATATAAAATAGGTACAGGTGCTGTGTGAAGATGCGAAAGACTTACCGGGTAAATGCGTTCTATTGTTATATTCAGCATAATAACCATTCCTGTGTTGGGCAGGAACCTGTTGTTTTTAGTTACAAGTCTAACTACTATTTAGCGAGGACTAATTTTATTCAGTAGTCAAACACTTGTGAGTAAACACAACAATTCCTGCCCAGCACAGGAAAATGGTTACTATGCTCTCTAAAAATGAATTAGTGAAATTCTCGCGAATCAGTGAATAGTCACTATTTCTACAGCTATAAGTATACCACTAATTCAACCAGTGGTATACTTATAGCTGGTTCCCAGTGAATATTCACTAATTTGAAGTGAATTTCACTGATTCATTTTTAAAGTGTTGAACAAGGGAACGCATTTGTCCGGGGAGTCATTCGCATCTTCACACAGTGCCTAATACCTATTTTATATAATAACACATCTACTCCTGAAAGGAACCTGTATTATCTGCTCTCTAAACATGAATTAGTGAAAATAAGTGAATATTCACTAATTCCAAGTGCAAACCGAACCACTAATTTCAAAAAGTGGTTCGGTTGGCACTCAGAATTAGTGAATATTCACTTATTCCACTTATTCATGTTTAGAGTGAAAAGCGAACGGTGACTGTGAACACGATAACCGGTCGTATTTTTGACATAAGTAATATACACTCAGAAAATTAAATGATAGGAATTATCATCTAGTGATGGTAAAATTTTAACAATCAATCCGATAGTAGTGAATATTATCTAGATGATTGATAATATTGAATAAAGAAATAAACACAATTACTTAATTTTCTGAGTACGTACTAATGGTTACTATGTTCAATTGTACTCAGTCGCAGTCAAAACTACTCACTCCTATTATAACGAGAACTAGTAATATGCTAAGATCAGTTTCACATACTTTACGATCATTCTTGTGTAGCACAGTAACCGCATTCCTATCTATTTTTTTCCCTGTATACGGCGAAAAAAATATCGCGACTAGAACGATACAGTATTCTGACTGTCACGATGATAGTCGTTGAGCTATTTCGAGGTTAGTGCGATTATCGATACGTATATGATGCTGCCATCAGCAACCGGATCGTGAATGGGAATAGAATATGGATCGTGACGGTGTCGCTATCTTCGATCGCGATACGCGCATCATTAACCATTAGATCGTTCTAATCACGATATTTTTTTCCGTACTGTAGAAAGACCGATTGGCGCTAGTTTGTTGACTCGCTTGAATGCAGTCGATTCACTTTTTTTTGACATAATAAAGTTATTGGTTTAGGTATTGGGTTATATTTTTAATCATTATGATACAAATTGATGGTGGAAAAATCGAAGTTTTATTTTTCATATTCAAGGGTTGCTCGAAAACGTCCAAAAGACAGAACTTGGAAACATTCTAAATTCGTGAGCGATCTTTTAAAAATTTTTTATCAAGTTGATGATTTTTGAGAGGCTTCTTAAAACATCTCAAGCCAACAAGTTTTTTACTCGGAAATAAAAGTAATCGGTTTTTTGGGCCACCCTAATGAGAGGGTATACACAAGTGACACATAAAAACTCATGAATAAATTCATCGACTAATATGGGGATTCAACGGTTTATTATTCATTCGCTTTTCATTTTCTCCCTCCTCATCTTTGAACCGCGAGAGATATACAACTGAGGTAGAAAGACTTCTACAACCACACCTTTTCACTTACTTCCGGTATATTTTTATAAAGGATAAAAATAAATAATCTTATAGGGAAAAAAAACTAAGCAAAGTTACGATATGGAAAGTAATCCGAAACCACCAAAAATTACTAAGCGTTTCTATCTTTTACTTATGGAATAGTAATTTTTTCCTTATGCCAAAAGTGAAAGTGTTAGAAATAACTACTCAGGTATTGTTTAATTATTGTTTATTGATACAAAAGAAAAAATAAGTATATTAATTAATATCAAATTAGCTACACACTGAATTTAAACTAAATAAACAATATTAAATGAGGATAAATTGACAGAAATATAATATTAAATTAATTGCAACATAATGACTCTAAATCTGGACAATCGACACTTGATGGTGAAGAATTTCAGCTCGACTAACTATAACAGAAAAATTATTAGTTACATCCAGTACTCTCAGTACTCAGTATACTCCCAATACTTCATTAATGGTCAAGGGATAGTGCTCTCTAAAACTAAATAAGTGAAAATTTCACTAATTGAAATAGTGATCTTAAAATTCACTACAAAATTAGTGATTTTGAATTAGATTCACTAATTCATTAGTGATTCCCCGGATTCTACAATGATTACTAGTGGCGCCTCGCTTAAGGACTTTTTATTCTATCGTTGAATTATCAAATTCAGGGCAAAATTAATTACGATAATTTTTAAATACAACTGAACAGTATTAATTCAAGTAAGTTAATTAAATAAAACCTAATTTAGTTGCTAAATAATACATCTTGTTATTTTTTAATAGCTTTATATTTTTACTCCAACTTTTTTTACCGAACCTGAATCAAAACCATCATTGACAATAGATTCAGGTTATGAGTTATAATTATGATATAAATATTTACCGTATGAAAGTAATTTTAATTGTTAATTTAGTCGATCAAGTTGCTAAAAAAATTTTATAATCAATGACAAATAATAATCATAATAATAATAATATATATTGATACAATATTATTAGCAACGATACAATATTTTTCCAAATAAATCCTCGTCAACAAGTGAATTAGTACATTTTTGACTAATTCAATCAGTGAAATTTTCACTAATTCTATATGTTGTTTTTTTTACTAATTCAAAAAGTGAATAGTCACTAATTCATAGTCGTATACTTTGGACAATTTAGATTAGTGAATATTCACAAGAATTAGTGGTTTTTCACTAATTTAGTTTTAGAGAGTGGAAGGTAACATTACCAGGTATACTGAATACAGGACTTTACAGTAAACTGTATACTGTACAAACATGTATACATGTATAGGTATACTAAATACAGTGACGTTGTACTGTGCAAATTTTCTCTAAAATAAATCTAAATATTAATTCTAACAGAAAGCTATATCGGATCCATTAATGGTTTCGGGTTAATTTCCACATAATAATTATAACTAAATTTTGAGATCCGTTTTTTTCCATGTACACGTACATGTAATATTTGTGAATAAAGAAGTAAAATTGATTTTTTTAAAATTCTTCTGTAAAATTTATATTTTTTTAATACTGCTAATATAAATATAGGTTTTATGTATATAATAAATTTTTAAATTTGATGCATGTACAATAATTTATAAATTTTGTACGATGCAATATGGCATGTAAGATAATAGTAGTTGGCCGAGTAGGCAGTCACCAAAATAGCTTTGTGATTTATTTTATGCGAGTCTCGCGCGCGTTACTAAGTAGACCTTGGAGGCTTTTACAAATGATTTACTAAAATAAACTATATATTTAAGCTTTATTTTTGTTAACATTATTCAATATAATTTTGTTTTTGAAAAAGTTAAGAAATTAAAATATGTTATATATATATCTAAAAACAATAAAAGGACATATAAGTCTATAGTGTCCAGTTTCAAAGAATTTAAATAAAAGTTCGTAAAAATCTAAACTCTGTCGGTAGAGAAATAGGATGGGTTTTAAAATAGTACGAGCGTGGGAACAAAATCGTAGGTGAATGAATAACTTAGATATGCGATGTCAATAAGTAGGACGTGTAGATATTATTATAAATGATTATAAATTATAAGCCATAAAAAAAACGTATTTTATTCGATGCTTAGTATTTTGAATCAAGAATAAATTAAGAAAAGTAGATTTAGTTAATACCTTATACATAACACATTATCCGCAGCAGTGTAATACATATCGGTTATATACTTAGATTATCATTTGTTAGCTTAATAGATATAATTTTTTTTTTTTTCAGACATTCAAAAATAATTACTTTTTATCTAATGTTTTCATTAGTACAAAGTTCTGTATTGAAAGGACGGAGTAAAATTTATTTTTATGTCGTGAACAAACTTCCGTTACCATCCCATATATTTAGAAAAAACTTTAAAAAAAGCCTGACCAAATGCACATGATATTGGAATCTTAGACAATTGCCTAAAAAAATAAATAAATCAATAATTTTGTTAAGACGAGTTTTCATTTGTTTCTCTATTCGCACTCAAGTGGATAAACAGTACTATCTTTGTTGCACTTGTACAGTAAATGGAAACTTTGTCCAAGCTTTTCTCGTAAACAAATGGAAGTTGTCAAAAAATTGAAGTGCGCTTCGCTAGTTCATAGAGTAAAGCATCGGGTCTGTGTCTTTATTTAGCGTTTAGGGTTTTTATCTCAGAGAAAAACTTGGACAAAATTATCTGAAAACGGTTCTTAATAAACATACTATATACTCTCTAAACATGAATAAGTGAAAATAAGTGAATATTCACTAATTCCAAGTGCAAACCGAACCACTAAATTCAAAAAGTGGTTCGGTTGGCACTCAGAATCAGTGAATACTAACTTATTTCACTTATATTCATGTTGAGAGAGAAGAACATTAGTATACAATTAGAATATATAAAATTATCAAATATGCTTAAACATTAATAGGACGGATTTTTGCAATAACGTCTTAACTAACCTTATAAGTTAAGACGTTATTGCAAAAATCCGTCCAATAATTACTTTCTGATAGTGTTCGGACATGGAAGTGGAAAAATGTTATTGTCTCGTATGAATCTGAATGTTGTTGGAATTTCATGTGCAGTGTAATATGCACAACATCATCGAGTCTTCTAAATAACGATGACCGTTACGAGATTTATGGTTTGAAGCGTTAATAATCTCTTGAATGGTGTTTTGTTGCTGTTCAGGAATTTTCTTAATATTTTCGGTTAAAACATTATTTAAAACATCGTTACTCATCTAATTTCTTATTTGACTTGTGAAGGTAATCATTCTGCTTTTTTATTCGGGAAAAATCTTTATATCAGTCGAAATTTTGGGCCTCATCTCGATCTCAAACAACCAACTTTTGTAGGCTTATGCGGGGCCAATTGAGAATGAAATTACATACAAACTTTGCTCCTCATTTTTGATTCTCAATGTAGTAGTTATCGGATAAAATACCATAGTTAGGGTGAAATGAGACCGAAATTTTAAGACTTATGACCCTCTTCATCATTTTCTTCACTTTTGTGTATGTATGTATCTTCTGAAACAACTCAGGTCAAAAGAATAACTTGATTTTGACTTATTTGACTTGCTTTTGACTTAATAAATATGATTTATAACATAGACATTAACTTGAATTTGACTTAAATGTTTTAAATTTAAGACAACTAAATCAAATCCAAGACAGCGTGACTTTAATCTGACTTATATAGTTAACGTTAATCGGTACTAAGTAAGACAACAGTCAAAAGCAAGTCATAACCAAATGTGTTTTCATATCTTAAAACATGTTTTTCATTTATTAAAAAATTAACTTAAACTTGACTTGCTTTGTTTTCATTTTTTAAAATTACGCCAAAATCACGTTATTTTTTTTTTACCCGGGCAGTGGATATTATAGTAAATGAGACAATACGAATGAATTTTTTTCATCGAAATTGGTTTCAAATTAGTCGGTTTCAACTATAGCTTAAGCTAAAAATTAACAGAACCCGTAATTCCAACGATGGCGATTCTTTCAGAGAAGTGTTTTGTTTAGTTCGCTGTATCCAAATGCCTCCCGGCATCCAGCCAACGACGGCAGCGCTATTTTTTTTTTTTTATCAACGATAGATTAAAGAGAGCGAAGAAACCTTAAGCACTAGTGAAATTCATTTGCCATTACGTGTTTGGAATACGTAAAAGCTATAAAAGCTAAGTTTGATCAGAACAAAAAAAGTACAATTTCATTGCTGATGACCTTTTTGAAAATACGGTATTTTTATTAAAAATTAAAAATTCTTTGGTTAGAGTCATGTGAGTAAGTGTGCGCAAAACCATGCATGTCAGTCCGAAATGAATGGGTTTGCGCACACTTACGCACATTGCACGCTTGTCCTATATGACCCTAAGAAATTTTGTTTTAACTTTCTCATTATTAACGATTTCCTTGTTTAATAAGCTCGCTTAAAGTTGTTCTGTTTAATTGTTTGTATTTTGAAGGAGAGATAAATGAAAATAAAAAGAAGTTATATATATCCGGTGTCTTGCAGTATTAGTGCATCCTCGAACGCAGATACATAATCGAGGATAGTCGCGTCGGCGTCGATTGAGATTTCGAAAAGAGTAGTAGCAAGCAGGTGGTTCCACATAATAAATCGTATTGTAAGCAATTCTCAAGGGCCATAGTAGCCACCTGCGAATCGATATCTCAAGCGACTGGTTCACCTATACAAATGTTTGAGAATCGAAAAAAAAAAAAATTTGTTCCGGAGTTGAAGCATAAAAATGTATAAATTAGTTGTATATTTTACGATCGATAGTTGATCCTGTTAAATATTTGAAAACGTTTTATATAGATAATTATTTGGACTACTGCAATGTGTAATTTAAAAAAGTAAATCTTAAGAATTTTGTTGAATAATAAAGGTGGTAAAGCCATTAAAATTCAGTAGAACCTGAATATCTTTTGCCCTCTCAGTAATGCAATGAAGAACACGTATATGAACAAAGAAGATGAGACTAAGTGCTGGGATAAAAGCCGTACAGCTGAGGTGGCTTTGGAAGGACGCGCAATAGCAAGTTGGAATGAATGAGTGGGATCGTCGAGTGGGCGGCCGGGGAAGTGGAAGAGTGAAGAAAGAGGAGAGAAAAAAAATTAAAATAAGACTATAAGAGGCCTGGTTCTGCGAGTTTTTGACCGTCTGTTAAATATACTGTGTAATAATTACAACTTACCCGTATATTTTTTATAAATCTTATTTCCCTTTTTATTTCGGAAAATTTCAGTAGACGAAATCATCCTATTGAAATTTGATTGTGTATTTAAATAAAAACCTTCATTATTTTATTGTTTCTATTATCATTTAAACCCACATGTTTATCCACTTGAAAGAATTGAGAATATCTTCTCAATTTGATTCACTTGCTCATGAATTAACGATTTGAAGTTGTCGAGTTTCGAGACGAAAAATTTCAGCATAACTTCAAGATTCTTAAGCAACTAGTGCGAGGTATTCAAGAAGTGTCGAAATATAGCCTAAAAATTACATAATAAAACGAAATTGAATTCAAACAAAAAGATCCGAATATCATATTTTTCAGGGCTAGCAGAATAAAGTTCAATTCGTCGAAATCAGTTTAATCTACGGTTCAGTAAAGCTTTATACAAAAAAAAGGATATCTTGGCGCAAGAAATGTTCCGCACTATGAATATTGATGACAAAAATTTTCTTGAGTCGAGTACAAATTTTTTCGCCAACAGATTCTTTTTTTCTGTTTAGTTTCAACGAGTGCCGAAACTTTTCGCCATCAAGTGTTATAAAAAAAAACTCTGATGCTAATTTTAACGATATTCTTCACCTCGACATCGTAATACTCCGTTAATTATTTAGAGGTTAGTTATGCTGGGAATCCCATTAGTGATGACAGCTACCAACCGGTAAGTGGCTCGCTCTCGTATTAACTAAACGTGTTTGACGAAGCGATAAGTTGCTATGATGGCAATATTTCATTACAAAATCGCGTTTAGACCAAGTGTTTTTTTAAAGACACCTAAGTGTTTTATTGCCATTTAAATATATTATAGTCACTTTTTAAACACTTGCACACATTTAGAAAGTGCATTTAAATAGCAATAAAAACTTAGGTGTTTTAAATTAAAACACTTCGATATACAGGTTGTTTGTCATATATGACAAAACCTTTTGAAGACTTAAGAACCGTTTTCAGATAATTTTGTCCAAGCTTTTCTCTGAGATAAAAACCCTAAACGCTAAATAAAGACACAGACCCGATGCTTTACTCTATGAACTAGCGAAGCGCACTTCAATTTTTTGACAACTTCCATTTGTTTACGAGAAAAGCTTGGACGAAGTTTCCATTTACTGTACAAGTGCAACAAAGATAGTACCGTTTATCCACTTGAGTGCGAATAGAGAAACAAATGAAAACGCGTCTTAAGGAAATACTTCTATCAGTGGTAGAATTAACATGTTTCGACATTACCTAGCGTAAGACTTAGGCCTCCCGAAGTTAACCACTGGCCAGGCGTGGGTTCGAATCCCAGTGAAAGCCGAAAGAGTTTTTCACTCACAAAAAAAAAGGTATGAGGTCTTTCGGACCTGGGATTCGCGCCGGCCGACCTATCGACATCAACTCCATTCTAATAAAACTTCATCTGCACAACACGCTTATATTCTACATAACTTTCTCAAAGCAAAAACTAAAGCCAAATACTCAACGGCTTGAACTAAAACAGTTCAAGCCATTAAATAAAAAGTGAAGTACATAATATAGGTTTGATTTGGGCTGTAAACATCTAGTTCGTGACGACTTAATTGACAATAAGTGAATGACTGGAGAAGATTCTCAGACCTAAAGAATTAATCTTTGAAGAAAATAATGATTAATTAGGAAATTTTGAGAAAAAACAGTTCGTCTATAATCTTCTTCCAACAACCAAGATGGGCTACTCTTCAAAACTGAATTAGTGAAAATTAGTGAATACTCACTATTTGTTAGTGAATTTTGCTAGTTCACTCATAACTCTCTAAACATGAATTAGTGGAAATAAGTAAATATTCACTAATTCCAAGTGCAAACCGAACCACTAATTTCAAAAAGTGGTTCGGTTGGCACTCAGAATTAGTGAATATTCACTTATTTCACTTATTCGTGTTTAGAGAGTAGAGTAAATATTTTTATTTTACCAAATCAGTCTGGAAAACCATATTATTTTTTTAAATACAAGGTTGCATTGACGAGAGAAGTAGTAAACGTTTTTTTTTTCTCAAATAGACAAATCGATATCCCATCACATCAGCCCTTGGTTTCCCTCCTATCCAGAGTTCATTGACATCCGCTGAGAATCTCGCGGCGTACCGCGGAGAACTCACGATTATCTATCTGCACGTGGTTTCTTTCAGTGTGCCTGTGTTCTGTGCTATACTCATGAATCGTGACTTAACTCAAGTTCCCATTTTCATCTTCAACAAAACATAAGAGAAAACATTATAAATATAAATGTTGAAAGAAAACAATAATAATTTATATTTCTAACTATAATAAAACCTCCAGTATTAATAACTGTAATCTTAAGTAAATTGTCCTTGAATTCAATCACGGAGCATTAGATTAAATTGCTATATCAATTCCATTGAAATTGAAAAGATGAACTTTCTCATCTTCATGTTACTCTAATACTTACAAAGCCTTCTCCTCGTTTCTTCCATAAATGGCTTGCGGATCTCTCCTTTGCACCCAACCGACGCTTCTCACGAGAATTCACCGTCTCTTACTGTACTAAAATATATATATAGCATATAAAGAGTGGAGTGGAGTCACTCCCGGTACAGACAAGGGACAAGGGACTTACAGAACCGAAAAAAAGAAAAAAAATATCCGAGGATAGAAAGAGATAAAATAAAACACCGTATACTGGATTAAAGAAAGTGACGTTATATATAGTTTAGTGTGAGTAAGCGTACGGCTCAAACTATATAAATATATATAGATATATATATATATATATATATATATATATATACATGTGTGTTGTAATATAATATCGTAGAGACGCAAACACTGACGCCACCTGCGTTACGGCGTTACCATATAAAAGTATCATGTTATCCTGATTACATGGGCGGCGAGACGCAGACGTGCAAGATGGCGCGTCGTTTTATAATAAATGAGTAACGCAGACGCCGTCGTAGCTGTTAACCGCTTATGTATCAAGAATCTACGATTTACATTCCATCAAAGAGGTATAAAATTTAAACAGCATTGTGTATTCTCTTCTTGGTTCAGTCTTTAATTTCCCCGGAGAATGTATCAGGATATTCCGCTGAACTGCTTCATGTTTTTACAGACGTATTACTAAAATACACCTCCTCGAACAGTTCGATGCTGAACATCAGCTAGAAAATATCAGGAGCAAAAAAAGTATTTATTAGTATTATTTTACTAATAAAGACTTTTTTCAGTAGTAGTTCGACATAAGTATTAATGAGCTATCGGCAAATTGGTAGTTAACGTTGATTAGTATTGAAATATGGTGTAATTACAGTTAATAAAGCTTTTTATTATTGAAATTTCAGCGAATCGTAACCGTTATAAAGCAATATCAGGAGACAAATACCTCCTATTTTGTTGAGTGAGTATGGTCAGATTGGACGAACGATTAGGGGAATTCTTAGTAACGAGGGGAAAAAGATCAGGAGATCCGAGGGCGGGGACCGAATTTTACTTCTTCGAATAAATACCTCCTATAATGATTGAAAATATTTTTTGTTACTTAGCAGAATCAAATTTTTGGAAACATTTGACGCTAAATTAATAATTTGAAAGTTTTAATTTTCGAAAATGTTCAGATTTTCCTTATTAGCTTCGACGGACGTCTAAAGAGAAAAATTGGTCATAATTCGACGTTTTTTTGAAAAAAACGCTTGATTTGATAAACGAAAAATCCGAGCGATTGTCGATTTGAAAAGTTGATACAGATTATTGTGGATGTACATCGAAGCTTAATGTACAGACGCCATTGCTACGGGTATCAGGAGCTGCTTTTTCCGATCAAGAGCTCGACGAAGCTTCTCGAACATTCTGAAGTCCACGAATTAATTTATGATCTTCTAAAATAGTTTTGCTAGTAGATTTTTCTCATTAAACAATAAATATTCTATTTTATAAACAAATCTATCGACGGGTACTGCTATTGTTTAAAAACAACTTGTTCAATTATTAAAAAAGGCAGTGAATTATGTAGATGAAAAAATATTTAGCACACGGGCTGATTGTTAATAATTTCACAAATGTAAAGCGGAAATTAAAAATTACATGTTTTATACGATAGCAAAAAAACGGGCAACGGACAAAGAATTTACGTAACGCAAAGCACAGTTGCCATCTTGCGTCGAGCTTGCGAAGCTGCTGGATCAGATTGTACAATCGCGCAGGTCAAAATCATTAAACCGCCCACATATATATTTCTTTTTCACTTCAACTATAACTATCCTTATCACACGCTATATTCACATTTTCCCTCAATATACCCCTCAGAGGGTTGGTAATTTAACGTCACGGAGTGTGATTTTATCGGCTGCAAAGTTATATTATCTTCACTCTGTGCTGTATATTCTGTTGCCAATACTTCACGGAAGGGTTACCATGGCTCTGCTTTGCTATCCAAGATAACAGTTTATCAAATTTTTAAATAACTCTTTGAACACTTATAATAAAAGGTATAATTATTCTTTATCAATATCATTAATATTCCACTACAAAAAATCAATTTTTATAATAATAGAAAAATTATAATTTGATGTTTGATCAATAAACTGTGACATTGATAAAGATTTAATGATCAATTGTTATAAAAATAACACTCGACTAAATTATACGTCACGTGGGAGTTTCACATTTGTAGTAAACGAATAGCTATCGATTTTAAAAATTGATTTTACCATTACCGGGCATATTTTTAATCGTATCAAAAAATAAGACTTGAAGAACTTCTTTCGAAAAAATGGGAGTATTACATTTTGAAAATTAATTTATAATTATAATATATGATAATAAAATGTAAAATGTCTTAATTGATAATGAAATTAATTTCCCGCCAATTAGACACGTGTGCAATCGATGACGAAATCTGATGACGTCACTGACCAGTGACGTAGCAACGATATCGAGTTGTACAGAGAAATTTTTTAAATTGCGCATGCCCGCGAATTCGTCCTTCGTATATTGTGTGAATATAGAGATAGAATAACCCGCAAGCTTCAGTAGTACGAAAGCTTATAATAAATTTATTTTATAATAAAACAAAGACATGTTCTGTGGCTATTGTTGTTTAATGAGCTTACAAACTTAAGATTTAAATTGCTTTGTTGTGATATTATATTATTGTTTAAGTTTAACTGTTAAATTTATAGACAATTGAACAAACATTACAGTGTTACTTGTGAGTGAGTTTAGTGTCACGTGATCAATTTCAGAGAAGGAAAGCAATACAGTAGACCTCGACCTATATTTAAGTATTTTATAAAATACTACCTTTAGGTAAATATTTTGATGTAATTTAAAGTTCATTTAAATTATAAAAAAAATTTGATGAAAATTTATAAACAAATTTAGATTTTTAAAATTATTCTGAAGCTTTTAAAATAGGTAGAGGTTAAAAATTTTATCAGGCTTATGCATTTACAGTAACGTTATAAAAAAAGAAGGTTATCTACTTATGCATCATATTAGTTACTTTGTGTGTATATATCCACGTTTCTTTACATTATTATCGTGCTGCGAGTGACGTTCATGTAACGGTAAATATAATAGGGAATAAAAAAAAAAGAATGGGGGAATCCCATCGATCCAATTTCACATTGATGAGCTTGCCGACAGAGTTTTATTGGATCAACGTGTGGTAGAATAATAAAACCCTGTGTTTGCGGTTTGAAAAACAGTTCGAGGGGTATATCTAATTGCTGTTGTAGTTAATCTATTTTTATTCTGTTATCTTGGGATTTATGTTCATTTATTCATATAAACTACATACTATATTAACCTGTTGAATTAAGTTTTTAAACAAACTACATTTAATATGTTAATTAAGTTGTAATTTTATGCTGCTCTATTAATTCATTCAAAACTCTGATATATATATTTTGACGAATAAAAAATTACGAAATTGTTTTCTTTAGTTGAGTTAATTAATTTTTTTCTGTTAATACTTAAAAATGTAAATAAATATTTTAAATTTGTATATTTATGATACTTGAAATATGAAATTCAAAAATAATAATATTAATTTATTTAAAACCGTAAGATGGACGGAGGAGATTGAAGGGTTCATCTATCATGCACAGAAAAAAAAAACTTTAAAAATTACTATTTGAAATTATAACGCGGAACAATTGTCAATATGGGGAATTTTAACATTCAAATAGTAAATTTTATAATGCGTGTCGTCTATATTCTAAGTATTAGTTACGATTTTTAAAGTTCAAATAGTAATTTTTCTTACATAGACAATAAATTTTCATACTTTTCCTGTAATTATTCACGTTTTAATCATAAACGAAAAAATGACTATTTAGAATGATGGTATTTACTAATCACTTTATCATTATATTACTTGTCATTCTCAATTTATATAGTTCATTTTTTTCCGTGTGGGAAATTGTCGCTCTGGTCAGGATTTGGCAATCTTCCATGATGTCTAAAATATTTCATGACCCATAATGGATCAGTACGATTGTGGGATCATGTTCTATGATACTTGAAATATGAAATTCAAAAATAATAATAAAAAATTTGTATATTTGATTTTTGATACATCTTTTTTGTCATTTAGGAAATCATGGTTTTATTTAATACACAGAGAAATTATTCTCGTTTGAAATGAGTTAATAATGATATTCCTAGTCAGGGAAATGGATAGTGTCAATGTCATATGAGATATGCTAATATGCATCATTATAGACTTCAGTAAGCTGCCTTTCATTCTAAAACCAAGTGTGCAGTAATGCTGATTTGCTATAAGCAAACTATAGATGTTTAACTCACCGTGAAATGTATTTTGAGTCGCTATAATACGAAAAACTAGTTTTATTTCTTATCCCGAGTTAAAATTTTAGCCCTCATTTCACACTATTTTTGGTTCTTGCTCTTCATTCAATCCTCAAAACAGCAGAGTGAGCCTTATTACGCCCTCAATGAAGTTTATTGACCCTCAGTCAAAAACCTCATTGAGTAAATTGAACGTCATTTCAAACTCATAAACCTCATGCGAACCTCATTTTGTACTCAAAGAACCCAGGCGCGATATTTTAGATAGTAAAATGCATTTTCCTTTGTAAGTACTGTAACACATTTGATGTATAGTTAAAATAATACACTTCACGGAAAAAAAATATTTGTAAATATTACTGAGATTCTTGTCAACAGCGCGCCTAGATTGAATCTCAGTAAATATTACTGAGTAGAACGTAAGAAATTAATAACAGATGCATTTTTTTGACAAGTGTCTTGTAGTTTCTTAAGGTTTGAGTAGTAATTTTAAATAGTAAAGCGGTATATTCCAATGATTAACTGTTAATTATAGCAGTTTAAACATTAAAATCATAATTTTACTAACTGAAACGACATTAGTTATTGAACATAACATAAATAATTAGAGGTTGAACTACAATTATTGTCAATCATTTTTTTCCGTGAATTGAGTGTTTGAGTGGTTTATCGAACTTAAAATTAATAATTTTTGAATATGAGCAGTAAGTTGAAAACAATATCTAAGAGATGAGTATTATGAGGCATTGAAACTTGAAACTTCCATGCAAGTAATTATTATTAAAATTTACATATACTTTTAATAATGAAAGGTATTTCGAAACAAATGTGACACACGGCTCGGCAGCTAACTTTCCATTGTATGAATTCTTGTTGTTTCTTCCCTTATCACATAATACATTATCATTTTTGTTTGTAAGCAAGTGAAAACTGTAATCTAATCACATTGATAACGAAAGATAGTGCTGTCAATCAAATTTAGTTTACTAAATCTTTCCATCTTTCGTTAAAATATTTAGCGTCGAAACTATATATAGATCTGAACTATAGACTTAAAAGTATATCATCAATTGATACAAATGTAATACAGTTGAATGTAGACACTTTATTCAAAAAAACACTTCAAGCGAAGAGTGTTAAAAGTGCTCACTTTTTCTTTCAACTTACGTCGAAGTTTGTCGAGGCGCTGTACTTTTGGTCATTATCAGTGATGAGTGATGACGCAAAATTTGGAACAAAGAATATACCAGAAACTATCTTTGACCTGATGTGTGTATATATACATATATACAAGGCCCGAAATTTATATTAGACATCAATATCCTGATATTTATTGCATCTAAATTCATTATTCATAAATTGTCATTCAAAAAAC
This sequence comes from Microplitis mediator, assembly GCF_029852145.1. Taxonomy (NCBI): domain Eukaryota; kingdom Metazoa; phylum Arthropoda; class Insecta; order Hymenoptera; family Braconidae; genus Microplitis; species Microplitis mediator. Next base: position 2,783,249 of record NC_079971.1, on the reverse strand, counting down.
AATATTTTTACCATTATTTTGTTCCAAATAAAAGATGGATATAAAATTTATATCAGAAAAATTTATAACCTTACATTATTTTACGTAACTCGTTACTACATTATACGGTAAATGAAGAAAATACTACATTATTTAGTAACTTCATTATAAGCAAAGTATTATAAAAGAAAATTCCATTAAATATTTAGTATACGTCAAACTATTCGAGCCTTTGATTACACGCTGATTAAATCCCGCGCGTGCTACACTAACGTATTAATTATCTCTCACCATCAAAGTTCAAAGCCGTGTATCAAGGATTATACAAGTATATGTATATATAATTTACTTTATGTATTTTCGGTTCTAGAATTCGAATATAAGCCTTTTTCGAGAGGTGAATTTTCCAATAAATCCTTGACTCTGAGACCCAGTATCATCAAATATAGCGTGTAAGGGTCGACAATAGGTATATACGCATTGTACATATACATGTATACGAACATATGTATGCATGTGATTACAATCTGTAACTGCACTCTTCACATATATAGCTACGTTTATATTTTATACTATATGCTATGGACATGTGTGTGATATATTGTACGGTGGCTGCATATAATATCTATGTATTAGTGTGTGTATATGTATATATATATATATATATTTAATAGTGTTGGTGGTTGCTTGCTTGGTTGATGTTCGTGGGCGGGCGACTCGGCTAAATATAGAGAGCGCTTTGATGGCGAGCTCCATACGCTTGCAAGGGACGAAAGAGAAAAGGAAACTATATAGTGATAGGTATAGTTATAGTAGATTTAACTGAAGCTTTATGTTGCCGCTTCATGCTGCAGTCATGCATTTGAAGCTCGTTAGTCTTTTTTGTCATTGATCTCTTGACATATATCTATGATGTATAAACGTATGTCTATAAATTGTTTTTGTTCAAGATAAATATTTTTATTATTTTAGATTTAAAAAACTAATTTTCAAATGAAATGTCTATTACTTAGCAATAAATTTTTCATATAAATTAATATATGTAAGTTTTGCGATAAATTCGGGTTTGACGTATGAGAGTTAAGGCTGCTAAATTTCAGCACCTGGAATGAATTATACTACTTGTTTTTCTGGACTGAGAGAAGTTTTGCTGCTGACATTTATAAAAGACTGTGGGATTTTCATTTGAAATCTGTGCGGGAAATTATTATGAAAGTCAAGTTTCTATGCGAGAGACTGATGAGTTATGTCGGAGCAAGGCTTTTTCAAAAAGATTTCTTTTGTATGTTAAATGGAGATATATTTTAAAGAGAAAATAATTAATTAACTGGAGTTATTTAATCAAATTCATATGCATACTAAAAAATTATAATGTATAATAGTTTAATAGTTTAATATAAATGAATATTCAAACAAAAAGTTTAATAGCCAATGATATTACAGAATTTCAAAATAATTTCTATTTTGCTTGTTTCTAATTCGGTTAAATTCGATCCTAAAAAAATACTTCTTTGATTTTTTTTTTTTTTCTTAAAAAATTTGTCAATAAATGAGGCCTGAAATTATCAGGATCTTAGAACTGTCACTGTGAAAAGCGCTAATGAATTTAGAGTGAAGGTATTATATAGAAAACTATCATATTCTACATGTGTATACATCCTGTATCCAGGATAATGTCCAAGTGGTTGGGTGCGTAAAATATTCTCTATCTTTTAATCAGCTTATTCAATATAGATCATCTTCGAGCTGATCCAAAAGGCTTATTAGCCATCGAAGCTGGTCCACATTTAAGATCGATTAGTCAAAAATTGATTCTGAGTTATTCAAAAAAATAACATTTCATTCTTGAATTAAATTCTTGGTCAATTCGAAAACCCCTAATTCCAATTAATTTTCTTTTGTGATATAATTAATAAAAACTTTCGAAATACTTCGATCGCATATTTGATTTCGGAATTGAAAAAATATGAATACATTTTTATTTATTTTGTTTAAATGAAAGACGTTTATTTTATGCATAAATAAAACCCAATAATAGAGCAACAGGAATATTTGTTTTCTTTTTTTTTTTGTTTTAATTTATTGTGTACGATATTTTTCATGCGCGATAGTTTTATATGCGTATAGAAAATTTCGTAGAATTGTTTTCGTTGATTGTAATTGTATGTTTTTCTTCTTCTTCATAAACACATTGATAGTATTTATATGTTAATTTTCCGTCAAAACATTTTTTTTTTTATAATGTATGCAGTAAATATAATATTTCACGTAAAACAATAGACTTGTATAATATATAATACATAGCACAGGCGGATTTTCTGTCGATGGGTCAATTTGCATGTTAGTCTATGTATAGAATATAGTCGCATTTATAGTTTTAAAATAAAAAAACCAACATGAATCGATTATACTAGGATAATAAATATTTGACTAAAATATTTTCTATTTTTGTATATCGAGAATAAGTATTCGAGACAACATTAATGTCTTATCGTAATACAAGGTATATTATCATCATAAAAGACTGTTACCACTCTGTTGAATAACAGAGATGTGTACCCGTCCCATAGTTGCATCAAGATGGGAATATAATAACTCTGAAATAAGTTTTCTGCCAGGGAAATTACAAGCTGTATTAGGCGCGATCTAGTGGTGAGCACCGAACATACTCCCGCTGTTGTTAGCTATCATCAAGACAAACCAAGAGAATAATTTTTTGGGAGAAGAGATAAATATGGAGGAGAGGAAGTTATATGGTGCTAGACAGCAAAGGCGGGAGTAGTTCGATGCTCGCCACTAGATTGCGCCCAAATCTTGTAATGTCCCTGGTAGGAAACTTATTTCAGAGTTATTATATTCCTAACTTGAAGGAAAAAAATTAAGTACAAATAAATGCACTACTTTACACAGCCAATTAAAGTATTTAAGAAATATATGTAATTAAATATTAATTTTGAAAATGTAACTGCCGAATAACTTACATGCTCTTCCTCGGATTTTGACTGGACATTCAATTTTTGATCATTTTTTGTAATTTACGGCAATTTGGTAGATCATATGGACCTGTCATGTATTTGTCAAATGTCTTTTTATAATATAATCTGTTCCTTGATGTTTTCATTAAATGAGGTGTATCAGAGAAAAAATAAGTCTCCGTTCAGCACTAGGATCATGCTTAAAATATGTTATTAAATTGTTCTTTTGTGCGCTGATTCCCATCTTACTCCAAAATTTACGATTTGGAGTAGCATGAGAACGATCAGTAACTATTCCCAAAACTCTGGTGCAGATCTTACAATTACTATATTAAAGCTATTTTGTAATCAACTTCGCCAAAACAAAGCCTGAAGTAAGGCTATGTGAAGCAAAGACAGCTATTGACTGCAGTCAATGATTGAAACATATAAACACTAAACCATGATTCGCTTTTTCTGTTAACGTCTTTTTTTTATCTACATCATCTTTTTCAACGTCAGGAAGTTCGACAAAATTAAGGCATTTTGAATCAACAGTTAGCTTTCACGAATTCCCATTTCATCAATAAGTAATAATCTATCTTTATTTGGATTATTTTCTATATATTTAGAAAAAAAACTTTAAAAAAAGCCTGACCAAATCCACATGATATTGGAATCTTAAATAATTGCCTAAAAAAAAAAAGAACTGAATTAATAATTTTGTTAATAAACATACTATAAAATACTTACGTAGAGCATTCGATTTCCCTAAGTGATGTATTTCAGTCAATTTCGTTTATCTCGATGGCTGGGAAGTTATGAGACCAAAACTCACTCAGTAAAAAAAAAAAAAAACCAATTACGATGACAGACCTCTTAATCTTAATATTAAGAGCTCAAATTTTCACAGTAATTTTTTTTTGTCATCTCAAATAATATTTTCAATATACTTAAAAAAAATGAAAATAGTCAATTTTTTTTTGCTCAGTCTAGTCATGTACTTATTCCAAAAAATGGTTCGATTGGTACTTTGAATTAGTGAACATTCACTTGTTTCACTTTTTCATGTTTAGAGAGTATATAGTTCATTTTTCTCCGTGTGGAGTTTCAATGTTATTAGGCAAGTATGCTAATTTCGACTACATGTAGTGTGCATACTTGGTTTTAAAGTATCGCAGAAAATGTTTATTTTTCATTTTATACTTAAAAATTATCATTCATTTATTTTACTTACATTTAGTGTCAACGATTAGCTTAATTATCTATAGAAAATAAGCTTTCAAACGCCAATGACGTAGATAGCAAACCTATTTATGGGATAAAATCTTATTACGCTGAAGTAGAAAGTTCTCATCACGAGATTATAGAATTTGGTGTCGGAAATTTCACCACGAATAAAAATCCAATATATATATTGGATTTATAGTTTATCAATAAGTAAAATGTAACAAATTCATAGTAACAATATAACAACTTTTTTTACTCTTGAAAAATTTTCGTAAAGAATTTTCATCGTGGAAATAACAGAGAAATATCATCACCTTTTTAAAAATTATTTATGTGAAAGATTCCATGGCATGTTTCACCTTTAAATTATGAGTTTATTAATTCAAAACTGATCTACATCATATTTGTTCTCGTATAATATTTAAAATTTCCTTTGATCTAGTGTGTATGTATCACCTAACAATTAAATATAGAGCAAAAGTGACTAACTAATGAAGGAATTTTAAAAAGACTAATTGAGCAAGGAATTACACGAGTTGTTTTGTTTAACTTTTCCATTTTCCTATTTGTTCATTTTTCTACATTGTTTTATTTTTATTTTTCCTTTCTCTATCTCTCTCTCTAAATACATATACATATACATATACATATATTTATATATATATATATATATATATATATTTTTTTTTATATGGCTTAGTCTATCTCTATCGGCTTTTCTTTTAGCGTTCACGGCTGGATTGGCCTTTGTCCCTTTTGAATTTATCCCATCGTGCAAAAGTGAGTAAAGAGTAGAGTAGAGAAGAGTATACGTCGCCCGGAAATGCCGATAATCCTAGATACCGACAGGCGGTCGATCCCATCCGAGCCCTGGGAATATCGACAGCGTTTGTATTAACGTTTCCGATGTTCATAAACGTGATACTCGATGTGTTTTGTGGCTGGTAGTTAGCAATATCGGCTATCAAATGATCGATTGATGCCAGTATGTCACTTGATTCTCACAATATAGAATTAGAGACCAAATATATATATATATAAATATGATACCGCCAATTGACATTATATATCACTTGCACTGTGGGTGTCAGTAAAATTATCATTGACATTTAAAAAAATAAACAGTATTTATTTATGATTGATATTAATAACGCAGTCTAAAAATGTATATAGTTTTTCAGTAATGCAAAAAATTTTTCATATGTCAACAAGTGATGATCGATACAGCAATAGATTTTTATAATAATAACATATTATTACCATTTTATACATTTATTTCAAAATAAAATAAATCGTTTGTCTTCTTCGATTCATCTCTTGTGAATAAATTCTCTAACAACCATCGATCTTTTTATTCCTTGCGGGTGTATAAAATGAATTTATATATCACAAAAAGTACTGTCACAAATACATGTGTATATAGACGTATATATTTTTCGATCACGTACGCGTCGCATTGGGTTCCAATTTTCAGCATAATTTTTATTTTTATTGTACAAAAGAAAATGATGCTGTTTTGCTTGGATTTTTTGTAAAAAAACTCGATTCCGCATGCAATATTTGGAATAAGAAAATAAGAGATGATTATAAAAAGGGGATAAATTTTTTTTATTATTTAATTGGAGAAAAAGACATTAATTGACTTTTATTGTTGGGCTGCGAGAGTGCAATTGAGAAATAAAACGTGAGAGCAACTCGAGGTCTTATATTTTAGAGAGGTGGGGCCACCCCTGTATTTTCCCCAAGGTTTTATGGGGCGGTCTGAAGGGCGAAATGAAATGGAGGGCGGTGGCGTGTTGTATCTCAGATTTTATAAAGACTAAAGAAGACTCTGTTTATTTCTTTTTACACTATCAAGACATACTTTTCTTTTTAACTTCTCCTGGCTATCGTTTTTTCTTAATTAGTACACTTTTTAGTAACTAATTCAATTTTTCTTTGCTTGGTCTTCATTTATTTAAATGCGATTATTGTCTTTTAGATTGATAAATGTAATTAGAACATAGCTTATTTAGTTATCCGTGAAAAAACGGATTAGATCCACGTAGATTTAATTGGTTCCATTATGGCGATCTACGTATATCTATGTAGATTCAAGTAATTGATTTACGCAGGTCTACTGCGTATATCTATAAGTAGATCTACACAGGCCCGTGTTGAATACATTTTTTTATGCATCATTAGATCTAATATATACCTACATCAGCTATATCAAATCTTCATAGATCTACATATAAATCTATGCCAATCTACGTAGATCTAATCATGCAAAAAAAAGTGTACCTACGCACAGTAAAGAAGGATTCGTCGAAATTAATATATATCGTGTGTAAAACGAACGTTTTACACTTATTTATATGTTACTCTCTAAACATAAATAAATGAAATAAGTGAATATTCGCTAATTTTGAGTACCAACCGAAGCACTTTTTGAAATTAGGGGTTCGGTTTGCACTTGGAATTAGTAAATAATCACTAATTTTCACTAATTCACGTGACTGATTAAATTGACACACAAAAGTGTTAAAAATTCAACACTCAGAATTTAAGCACACGCTTTTTTTACACTTTGACGGTTCGTATTTTACTGTGCATATAGACCTGAGTAGATCTACGTATTCTTTTAAAATGAATCAGTGAAAAGTACTCCAATCAGTGAATGTTCACTGCATAAATAGTCCCAAGTATAACTGATTCAATTAGTGATATACTTACGACTGATTCGCAGTGAATATTTACTGATTTGTAGCACTGTTCACTGATTCATTTTTAGAGAATAAATTGAGAAACTACGAGCAATATACAATGATAAAATGATTAGTAAAGACTATCAGTCTAAATAGCAATTCTTTTGCACACCTCAATCGCGAAAGCGTTAGGTGTGCTTTACTGTCACTCTCTCACTCTCGGCCCTTTCACGGACTTTAAATCCTCTCTACTTTCTTTATAGTACACCCAAGTTGTTAATGATATATACCATTTTAAAGGAAATTTATTAAGGAACATTTTTCAATGCAATCCTTATTTTATTAATGATGTGATTAATTTTTAAAAAATGATTTAGTCCGAAGCCCTCAGTGCGTCAATTGTGGTGTTCGGACTCGTCTAAACACGATAACTTTCGAAAAACAAGACTTATCGACTTAGTTTTTTTTTTATTATCTGTGTATTTCTGATCACAAGAACCCTTTCAAAAATTACTATCTGAATCCTTTTTGTTTTGGTGTAATTAATAAAAAACGTGAAAACTGATTCTTCGTGAAAAATTTAGCTGCTATTTTTACTGTTGTTATTATTTTTTTCATTGTTTCTCTCTATCAACTACTGGTGGCAGCACTAGCGTATCAATATGTTTGAAAAAAAAAAGCGACATTTAAGACAAAACAAGGCGGGATATTTAGAAAAAAATGTTAGTAAAAAAGTATTAAACTGAAAATAAGAAATAAAAATTAAAAAATCAAATTGATAATTTGTAAGTTGAATAAAAGTTCATAATAAAAAAAAACATATTAATATTATATAATAATAAAAGTAATGATTAAAAATAAATTGAGCGATTGAGGTGTGCACTTTTGGATTTTCCAACATTTTTTTATAATAAAATGTAAATAATTATAGTATAAATACTAGAATTCATTGCCTACTCTCTTAAAATGAATAAGTAAAAAGTATTCCAACTACTCTCTAAAAATGAATCAGTGAAATTCACTTCATATTAGTGAATATTCACTGGGAACCAGCTATAAGTATAACCACTGGTTGAATTAGTGGTATAATTATATAGCTGTAGAAATAGTGACTATCCACTGATTCGCGAGAATTTCACTAATTTATTTTTAGAGAGCAGTGAATACAATCAGTGATATATTTGGAATTGATTCGCAGATATGCATACTGATTTGCAGTACTTTTCACTGATTCATTTAAAGAGAGTATGCAGAAAAAATTAAATTTGACCTTTAAAAATCACAACTTGCATTAAAAATTTATGACTCGTATTATAAAATTTATTGTTTTAAATGTTACAATTCCCTATAATGACACCCAAGTTCCTGGTTATAATTTCAAACACTATTTTTTAAAGTTTCTTACTTTCTATGTAATAATGATCAAAATGCAAGGACGGAAATTTCACTTAAATGCATGTATGATTTATAATAGTACTTTGGGAAAGGTTTATTTCTGTAGAGATGTTGAATAAATCCGATGTAATTCGTTTTCCAATGGGAATATACGTAAGAATAACAAAGAAAAAAATTTCTACGAAAGAAAATCTATAGAAAAAAAGAGTAATATGGGATTGGAAAGTTTTTCGTTTTCTTGAAACATTCAACATTTCTTCTTCTACTGAATCTTTTTGCATCGAAAGCTTCTTATTTTTCTTTGATGGCTTCTAAAAAGTATCGACATATTTATTATTATGTTTTTTAGAGTTAAAAGAGAAACAAGATGAAGTTTAGTTATATACATAATTTACTTTGTTGCTCAAAAAAATTTAAACATGTTATTTTTTTTTTTCTTTACAGATCATGACTCAAGACATTAATGACGATGCATTAGAGATGAACGGATCAAATGAACATTCTTTAACTCCAAGAGATCAAGTGCCAGTAGCAACACCATCTCCAACAGGTTATAGAGATTACAAACCACCTGCTGAGCTTTTAAACAGTAAATATCAGTCTACGGGTAACAGAAGTTTTACAAAAACTAGTCCACGACGCGAATTTGGCAGAGATGCTGAAGATACTGCTCACAAGGTATTTTAACAATTTTGTGACATTAAATATTTTTATAACAAACGTAGTCGTTGAACGCAGATCAAAAAAGTAAATTTATTTAAATCCTCAATATAAATAACGAGAATCTATAAAAGTCCACTATTATAAGCACGCTAAATTACACTAAAAAAAATAATCGGTAGTAGCTACCGATTGGCAGTCGGTAGCTACTACCGATGATTTTTCGGTAGCCGCTTCCGATTATTTCAATACCCGTTACCGAAATAATCGGTAGCTGCTACTGATTAATTTTCGGTAGCAGCTACCGATTGGCAGTCGGTAGCTACTACCGATGATTTTTCGGTAGCCGCTTCCGATTATTTCGGTAACGGCTACCGATTATTCGGTAACAGCTACCGATTATTTCGGTAGCCGTTACCGAAATAATCGGTAGCTGTATCCGAAAATTATTCGGTAGCTGTTACCAAAAATTAGGTAACTGGTAAAGAAATAATCGGTAGCGGCTACCGAAAAATAATCGGTAGCAGCTACAGATTGCCAATAGGTAGCTACTACCGATTATTTTTTTCAGTGTATGACGGAATTTTGTAAGAACATTTGCATCAAGTGATCGTTATTCGAAATAACGATCGAATTCAAAAGTCATACCGAAATAGAATGCAAGAATATTTCATGAATAGAATACAAAAATGATTATATGAATTCTAAGAAAATTGTATGGTTGTACAAGCAAAATAAAACATAAAATAAAATAACACTTAACATATACGAAAACTCTTGCAGCTTATAAACATTTTTTGTTATTCTCCGAGCTTTCAAGGTTATTCCCTCTGGTGTTATAGAGTAAAACAAGTGGAATAATGATCGCGAATACTTGGCATGATGGTCCGGTACGGCCCCCAAGTTGTTTCTGTTCTCTCTCCCTTATATCTTTCTTATTCCTTTTTTTGAATTCTCGTATATATTTCTTACTCTATACTTCGGTATCTCTTTACATCCTTGTCTTTTTCTTTAGCCTCGCCTTGCTGTCTGACAACACTGCACGTTTCCACAGTAAACGATTTCTTCTTCTTCTTCTTCTTCTTCTTCTTCTCCTTTTCTTTCATTCTTCATTCTCATTTCTCTTTTATTTTCTTACTCTACCTACAAAACTAAAACTTATACACATATACCTTTTTCAAGCTTGTCGTCTATAATTTCATCGAGATTATGTACTCTCTTGCAAGGGGCGCCGCTTAGTCGGCTCGTTTCTGTACCACAGTATTTTTAAGGCACACATACCCTGTTGTGTATTTACGTGTGTATGTATTTATGTGTGTGCTAAAGGATCTCAACTTTCAACAAATACAACATCCGAACAAGCCAAAGAAATAAAGAAGAATATAAAAAGAGAGGCGTAAGCGGCAAAATCCTGACTTCTTTGGAATGATCCAAAGTAGGTACCTGGCGCATAGAACCGGTAGGGGGTCCCTTATCGTCATGAGCCGGTTTTTACCGCGCTTTCTTTCATTTGCTCTTTTCTTTCATTCTTTATATTCACTCTTTATCACTGTCTCTCTCTTGCTTGTTTTTTTTTTTTCTGATACCGGTCTTTAAGGCTTACTGCCCATACACAGCTACCCTGTACTCCCTTATTGGCTCTTTTACGAGATATAGAAAACTGTGTATATTATATCTTATAAGGGATAATTGCGTACTTGGTTACATGGTTACCCAACAATTTCATATCTTACCTTATATTCTCAATTGTTTTAAAGTCTCATAATAAATCTCGTGTCAAATGAGACAGATTTATATGTAATAATTAATTTTTATTTATTTACTTAACTATCTCGACTACTGGTTTGAGGAATGATGATAATTTCCTTGAGATACTTCTATATTTGCTATGAACCCACGATAAACGCACTTGTATTATGCTGATAGCTAAAGCAGCAATAGTAGTGGTATATAATGGAGTGAATGGTCTATTGGAATCTGATTATGGCCATCAAACGCTTGTGTTGACTGCGATATATCTTTGATGGTAGCTTGTATAATAGTACTCTCTATTTCCTCTATAGAAGCTCACGTCAATCTATCACCGAATTCCCGATATTCCAGATGGTTTATCTTCAATAAGTCTATTTGCATATGATAAGTATCGAAGGCTCATGATTAATATAAGCTCTGGATCTTTGGCCCTTGATACATGTATATTATGGTTACACGGTAAAAAATTTTCGATGAAAATTACCGTTAAATTCACTGTAATCGTGGGACATAATGCGGCGCTTTTATTCATTACCATTTTCAAATTAAAAATTACGGAAAAATTTATTTATTTTGAGGTTAGGCTTCACAAAATTTACCGAAAACCGAATAAAATTTACAGTAGACTACGGTAAAATTTGTTGAAAAAAAATTAAAAATTATCTTACTTACCGACAAATGATTAGGTCATGCCATTCGTCCCACGATTACAGTGAATTTAAAGGTAATTTTTAAAGAAAATTTTTTTCCGTGTATAGACTTAAAAATTTTAAAAAACCACTTCGAGGTATATAAATCCGAATTCAAATTTAGAAAAATAATAACTGACATACAAACTAAATGAACATTTTTTACAGAAATAACTGTTACCTAAAAGTATTCTTAGTATTTGGTGAATATTCGAAATCATTTATTACTAATTGTTGTTGAGACTATCAATTAAAGTACGTAAAAAATATTTTGATAATAACGAAACAGCTTTTGGCATATATGCCGATGATACTTGGTCAACTATTTAGAGGTTAGTTAGGTTAGGAATCTTGTGCAAAGTAATTCCAGCTATCCAACGGCAGCGGTGGCAAGTGGATTGCTACTATAGCCATACGGATAGCTAATATCATTTTTCAAAGTCTTCCCGAAGCAAAAAACAAATTTGGATTTAAGTCTCAAAGTTCTCAATGAGGTTTTTGAGGATCAATTTAGAATTTTAAAATTGACAACAGTATAGAAAGTTATCCGAGTTTAGTCCTCAAAGTAGTAGTTACGACCCTTTTTTACCACTTTGAGGACTAAACTGGAATAACATAATCTGGATTAGAGCCTCAAAATACTCAAAACATACAGGAATAATTTTATCCACATTTGAACCTCAAAAGTCTCATTCCCCATACAAAGTCGCCAAGCTTCGAAATTTTCCCATAGGTCGGCCGATGCCTGGTTTGCAATGATTGGCCGATAAATGGCTAACTATACTGGCCCGTGCATGGTGAATCATTGGCAGCCGTCTTTTTGCTTATAAAAACGGCGCACAATTAACCGCCGTTCGTTGGCCAACGGTTTGATCGAGTGCTCTTGATACCAAGCTTTGGCCGATGATTGATTGCCACGATTGGCCAATGCTTGGCATACCGTTATCATCCGATATTTAGCCGATCTTCGGCCGATGCTTAAAAATTGGCAGCCATTCACGGCCCAGTAATGGGCCGATTCTTTTTTTTTGTATGGGTCGACGTATTCTCTCCCCTCCCTTTTTCTATTTAAAATTTTTCGTCCAAACTATAAATTTTCATTCGTTGAGGATTTTGAGGTCTTACTTATAATTTAAAATCGATAAAATATTCGCATTCAGACCTTATAGTTCTCCTTGAAGATTTTGAGTACTAAAGTAGAGTTACTTTCTGGGCGGCAAATAAAACATCAGAGGAATTGAGGCTATTGAGGACTAAACTAGAATTTATGTTTTCACTCGGGTTCGCTTTTATACTTTTATCACACTGTTACAATAGAAATTTTGCGTTATAATTTTTCATTAATTAAAATAAAGTATTTAATGTCTGAAATAGGAGCAGTGTCCACAAATGGTACTTCTACTCTAGGGATCTACCCTCAGCTGAGTAGACGTTGAGAAAACAGGGTTTTGACATAAATATTTCCCGATCAGAATTATTTAAAATAATTTTTTGAAGTAACTATACTAAACAGTCAAATTTTTTCAACAGGAAAAAAAACAATTATTTTGATGATACCAAATGAATCAGGAAACAATACGAGGAATTTGATTTAAACAGTTATTAATATTAATAATCATACTCCACAATTCGGATTTAGTTTTTTTTATTAAATTGATATTATGTCTGTACTATTCATAAAATTATTGCGTAATACTCAACTGAATTTGATGAAAATCCGTCAATATACTCTGAATACAATAATGAATTATCCGATTAATATAAAATCATGAATGAGTAAAAAATTTTGAATAATTTATATAATCTGTTAGATATGAAAATGACCGGGGTAAGTCCAAGTGGTGTAGGTGTTTAAATTTGCGATGTTAAATTTCAACACCGAAAGCGGTGTTAAAATAACGCCGCCACCGGTGTGAATATTTTTTACCAGTGTTAAATAAAATTTCCCGGTGTTAAAATATTTTACTTAGTGTGCGTGCTCGTGAGTTTGAGTGTGTGTGCGTGTGTGAAGATATTTTTTAAGTTTTATAAGCTTTCCAAAGTTAATACTCTGAGCGGTCGTAGGTTACCCCGCCCGGGTCAAAAATAAAACTTGATTTAGATTTGGTTTACCAACTCGAAATTTGGAGCCGTTTTTCACAAGACAAACTCGACTTTTTCACGGAGGTATGAAATATATTAAGTTTTCGCCTTGGTTTAGACTTATTCTACTTAAAATGTAAGGCGAAAAAGTCTAAATCAAGTCGAAACTGGCTTGATGTAGACTTATTCGACTTAAATTATAAGTCGAAAAAGTCAGAACTAAGGTGAAATAATTTTTATATGTTAAGGCGAAAGTAAGGCGAATAAATGACTTTTTTTCGACTTGGTTTAGCAAGTCAAAAGTAATGTGACGAATAAGACGAATAAGTTGAAACTAAGATGAAAAAAGTTCAAAAAGTTGGAAAAAATTAAATTTAAGTTGAAAAAGTCGAGATCTTATCAAAAAATCGTCGGCAAATCGATAACTTCAAAAGAAAATAAGACGAAGCAAGCCTGAATCAAGTTTTATTTTTGACCCGGGCGCTTTTACACCGGTATTTTAACACCGCCGAATAGCGCCTCCTACACCGCTCTTTTTACAGTGTAGTATCTAGATGGTAACTATTACTATTTAGACAGTAACTATTACCATCGGTAATATAATAATTATTACTATACGAGAAACGAATAGTTAACATAAAAGCATGCTAATGATTATCACATACAGATAGTTATCATTCCCTATTACAAGATGGTGATAGTTAGCATTTTTTTTAGCGTGAACGAATAAAAATCTAATTCTCAAGATAGTAAAAATTACACAATTTTAACTGATTTCTTTAAATAAAGTTCCCAATATTTTTTTCTCCGTGTAATATTGATTAAAAAAAAATAAATAAATAATTAATTACTTATGATTTATGATGAACCATATTTCAAAATATACTTTGTCCTTGCAAAGTTAGTAAAAATTTCCAAAATAAATAATTAAACTATTGTTAAAATATAATAATGGATTATACACCAAATAACATTTTGTAAAGGTATATCTCGTATGTATACACACAAGAGGCTCGAGCAAGGCTGTCTGGTTTTAAGCAAGCATCTGGCAGAGTTGCATACCCGCATACAAATTGAGTTAGCGTCCTCGTCATAATGTCGAAGGGAAAGATTATATATATATATATATATATACATCTACATATATATATATTTTTTTTTTCATTTATATTCACCTCTGAGATCAATCCATTTTTTATATTTATATAAAATTTAACACTTGAATCCGATTACATTAGCTATTTGCAATCCATTTAACTTTTTATGTTATCATATATTATATATATTAAATAAATTTTTGCAAAATATATATATTTTAATAAATCAAAAAGTTATTATTTTATAATCTCGTCTACTAAATAATGTTAAAATTTATTTATGTTTTATATTACGTATATATGCACGTTTTATGCTGATAATATATATAACGATGCATGTACATATATACTTTTATCTCATTATATACTCGGCTTTACATTTTAATCATACCAAAAAATGTATATAAATTATTAAAATAAGAAATTTGTAATCATAAAAAAAAATAAAATGTCTAATTATAGTTTATATTTATTTATCATATTAAATAATATATATATTTACAGTAATAATTTTTGAAAGCTTTGTTTTTCTGACGTTTACGCTTCACGCGTGTGGACCGATACTGCTGTATACTAGTTGCGATTAGCATACAAATGATCACGGCCTTGTATAAAGTACAGGATGTCTCTTGTCTTGTAATGATGCTGCATATCTAGTTTTCTCGATTTTAAATTTAATACTTTTTTAACAAGTTAGTAAATTATAATTATTATTTATTAATTAACTTTTTTTACATGTACATAAAGTGCGCGTAATTACTGTGACGAAATAATTTCTTTGCAACTTAATAATTACTCAAAAAAATCACTTAATTTTGATAGTAATAAATTTCATTCAAAAACTTTTTTTTTCTTCTATACACAAAAAAAATTTCTTGGCGAAAGAAATATTTTGCATTCTGAAATGAAAAAAATTTTTTTCTCGCTCACGGAAAGAAAATTATTGGAAGTTTTGCTATGCATTATGGGAATGGTTCCCATAATGGTATGGGAATAGTACCTATACTACTATAGGGATGGTTCCCATATATTATAGGAACCATTCCCATAATAGTATGAGAATAGTTCCCATACCATTATGGGAATCATTCCTATACTATTATGGGAATGGTTCCCATAATGGTATGGGAATAGTACCTATACTACTATAGGGATGGTTCCCATATATTATGGGAACCATTCCCATAATAGTATGAGAATAGTTCCCATACCATGATGGGAATCATTCCTATACTATTATGGGAATGGTTCCCATAATGGTATGGGAATAGTACCTATACTACTATAGGGATGGTTCCCATATATTATAGGAACCATTCCCATAATAGTATGAGAATAGTTCCCATACCATTATGGGAATCATTCCTATACTATTATGGGAATGGTTCCCATAATGGTATGGGAATAGTACCTATACTACTATAGGGATGGTTCCCATATATTATGGAAACCATTCCCATAATAGTATGAGAATAGTTCCCATACCATTATGGGAATCATTCCTATACTATTATGGAAATGGTTCCCATATTGGTATAGGAACTATTCCTATAATATTATGGGAACTATTCCCATAATAGTATACGAACTATTTCAATTGCATTATGGGAATCATCCCCATAATATTATAGGAATAGTTCCCATACTATTATAGGAACCATTCCCATAATATTATGGGAATGGTTCCTATAATATTATAGAAAGTATTCCTATAAATTATAGGAACCATTCCTATAATTATAGGAATCATTCCTATAGTGTTATGGGTATCATTCCCATAATTATAGGAACTATTCCTGTAATTATGGGAAACATTCCTATAGTGTTATGGGTATCATTCCCATAATTATAGGAACTATTCCTTTAATTATGGGAAACATTCCTATAGTGTTATGGGTATCATTCCCATAATTATAGGAACTATTCCTTTAATTATGGGAATGTTTCCCATAATTATAGTAACTATTCCTATAATTATCGGAATCATTCCTATAGTGTTATGGGTATCATTCCCATAATTATAGGAACATTCCTATAATTATGGGAAACATTCCTATAGTGTTATGGGAATCATTCCCATAATTATAGGAACTATTCCTATAATTATGGGAAACATTCCTATAATTATAGGAACCGCTCCCATAATTTATGATCGTAATTCCTATGATGGTATAGGAAAAAATTTCACAAAATTATGGGAACCGCTGCCATAATTTTCTTTCCGTGCTCGAAGATAATTTTTGTTTTCAATTGATAATGGAAAAATTTTCTTGGGGATAGACAATTTTTTCCGCCATAAATTCATTTTTTTTCTGTGTAAATAAAAATATACATTTTTTGTCTTTAGGAGGAATTTTTTTTTGACTATTAATTATTTATTTATTTTATTAAAAATATTCAAGAATGAGAACCACGGGCACTTGGTAGCTTAAGACGTTTCTTTGAGCATTTAAGTTCGACCTTCATCATCAGTTCGGGTGTAATGCGATCCACGTTCCAAAATGCATATTTATTCACGTGACATTATTTCCTTAGGAATTGTAGGCGTAATTTATAAGTTTAGTGCTGTTATATAATAAATTTTAGTTGCAAATTTGATTTAACAACTTTTTTATTAACTAATAAAATGAATAATTATAATAAATTTATTGTTTTTTTATAAAATTTCGAGTGACAATAAAAATTTAAGTCGGTAGGAAGTTTATGGAATTCATCGTCTTTTTAGTTTTCATTTGGACGGACATGCGGGAGCAGCGAAAAGACCGTTGACTTCCGGTTAGATCGTCGCGCGACGCGTAATATGCCAACGAGGTCACTAACCGCGTGCCAGGAAGCCGCAAATTCTGTATAGATATGTCATTTATGTCATTCATTTCAAATCATATTTTGTGACGTTCTACTAATGAGATGATAATTTATCATTAATTAATCTGTCCCGTTAACTTGATGATTGAATACACAATTTAAGGAGAGTTTCATATTCTCTGACTGCACACCGAAAAAGAAATGTCTTGATTTATCAAAATTTAACACAGGCCGTTTTTAATACAAGTACACAATAATTTTTACTGTGTGTGATAGAAAAATGGTGACCGACCTAATAAACTTTGAAAATTGAACTTTAACAATTGGAACTTGGAAATTTGAACTTTGGCAATTTGAACATTGGTAAATTTGAGCTTTTATGAATGAAACAACCTACTACTATTCTTATAAATATTAATGATGATGATGAAGAACTTATAAATAAATCAAAGTTAATTGGTAAAAAAATAATTTTATTAAAAAAAAATGATTTTTGATGAAAGAAATAGTAAATTATTCAAAGTTCAAATCGTCAAAATTCAAATCCCATACAAAAAAAGAATCGGCCCATTACTGGGCCGTGAATGGCTGCCAATTTTCAAGCATAGGCCGAAGATCGGCTAAATATCGGATGATAACGGTATGCCAAGCATTGGCCAATCATGGCAATCAATCATCGTCCAAAGCTTGGTATCAAGAGCACTCGATCAAACCGTTGGCCAACGAACGGCGGCTAATTGTGCGCCGTTTTTATAAGCAAAAAGACGGCTGCCAATGATTTACCATGCACGGGCCAGTATAGTTAGCCATTTATTGGTCAATCATTGCAAACCAGGCATCGGCCGATCTATGGGAAAATTTCGAAGCTTTGCGACTTTGTATGGGATTGCGAAAATTCAAATTTCCAAGTTCAAAATGTAAAAGTTCAAATTCCCGAAGTTCATTAGGTATGGAACCGGAAAAATAATAAAAATAATATTGAAATTAGTCATTATCAAAATTCGTTTAAATAAAATTACGTCTTTTGTTTTTCTAGTGGAGAAATTAACTGCTCAATAGTAAAGAAGAGTGAGCTGTAATCTACTTGAAACGTGACGAATACCATCGATTTATCTGTCCAATTGACTCTACTTTTTCTTTAAGACCGATTACGTAATTTAGAGACAGGAGGATTCAATTTTTTATTTTATTTTATTTTATTTTTTCAATAGACAAAAACTATTCCAACGTATTATTTATTCTCAACTTATATATATATATATTTTTTTTTACTATTATATCCTCATACATTGTTTGTTAGTTTTACGAGCTGATACTCTACACCTGCCATGTAAACAACTTAGTAAAAGTTTTCTTTGTCCTATTATACTCTTATTCACGATGTAATAAAATAGTTCGTGGTATTCTGCTCTTAAGTTTATTATTATACATAATTAATTTAATTTACGAAAATATTATCGTATAATGTAACATTTGATTATTTCCAGACTATACTTCTTGGCGATAGCGGAGTTGGGAAAACATCATTGTTAGTTCAATTCGACACGGGAAGTTTCAGTGGAAATTTTGCTGCCACCGTCGGTATTGGGTTTACGGTAAGAAAATTTACGAATTCTTCATGTTCTTTTCTTCGATAAATAATAGATAAATTTCTATATTTATATTCAAATGTCTAGTATTATTCGATGACAATGTGAGCAATGCATTTATGTATAAGAAAAAATATCTTATATAAAATTGTTTATATATTCTACATCATACTGTTATGCAATAGAAGTATGAATGCATATTTGCATTGATATGTATAGATCCAATTTATATACTTTTGTATGTATTGATACTTTTTATGTACGTATATACGTAAATCAGTGTCATTGGGGAGTAATATTTTTGTCTATATTCACGACTTGAAATTTTCAACACGGGAAATTCTTACCATAGATTTTAAATGCTAATTTAATAAGCCCGGGTAAAAAAAACAATTTGATTTCGACTGCTAAATTATGTAACTTTTTTGATTTACATTTGACTTAGTTAACTTGGTTTTGGCTACACTTACTTTCTTTAACTTCGATATATGACTTTTTGAACTTAAAAATTGAAGTCAACTACGTCTGATTCAAGTCAAGTGTAGGAGTCTATTTCTTTAGTTTAGTGATTTATTTAAGTTTATAACTATACTCTTTACAATATTCGAATAATCCCGGGTCAAAAATAAAACTTGATTTATATAGACTTGGTTTACCAAGTCGAAATTTGGAGCCGTTTTTCACAAGACAAATTCGACTTTTTTTACGGAGGTATGAAATATATTAAATTTTCGCCTTGGTTTAGACTTAACTGGCTTACTTAGTTACGATTTAAGACGAAAATTTTTGTATATTAAGGCGAAAGTAAGGCGAATAAATGACTTTTTTTCGACTTGGTTTAGCAAGTCAAAAGTAATGTGAATGACTATCGTGCTCAAAGTAAAGACGAATAAGTTGAACCTAAGATGAAAAAAGTTCAAAAAGTTGAAATAAATTAAATTTAAGTCGAAGAAGTCGAGATCTTGTCAAAAAATCGTCGGCAAATCGATAACTTCAAAAGAAAATAAGGCGAAGCGAGCCTGAATCAAGTTTTATTTTTGACCCGGGATGTTAATTAATTTCCTCAATAATTAATAAAGCCCGTAGAGTATTAGTTATCAATAAGGTGATACAATCTATTAAATTTGTATATGAGTATAAAGGTCAAAACAGTACTCCGCGATTACAATAATACGATAGACAAAAGAGAAAACGGGACCAGTGTTCCAAGCTAGTGGTGCGTGTCTCCCAAAGGCTGAGGAAAATCAGCCTCATGCCCCTTGACTCTCGAGGGTGTTAGTCTTTGCTAACACTTAGAGTTGTTTTGGGATCCTGTGACGTCATGAGTCCCTTGAAATGATTTATCGTATTTGCATCCCTAAAAACAGTATTTCCTAAAAATTACTCCTTTTTGCCCCCCACCCCGCGCCTATATATGTATACATATGAAATTTATATATACATGTATACATATCATCTAGTACTACATAATTAAATCAAATGAAGCATATCGAGTTGACTAAAACCAACAAATTAATAAATAAATACGTACAGATATACATATATATATTTCGTAACATGTTTTACTCTATTACAGTAAATAATATTATATGTCAAACATTATTTGCCATATCCGATTATTTGGGCCAATTCTCGTTAAATATTTAAAATAAATATGCAAACAGTTTCATTCATCATCATATCAAATATATATATGAAAATAATATTTTTAACAATATTGGCATTTTAACCCTTACCAAAAAGTTAATACAATTAAGCTCAATAAAGTTTACATGTAGTTATACATATATATAATATTTTTTTTATTATATATCCAAACGGTTACTAAATATTAAATTATAATATTAATTGTATTATAATATTGAAGAGAACAATATGATAGCTATTAAAATTTTCATCCCCTATTTTACATTTAGTCATAAACGGCATTTAAGTATTTATTTATGTTATTGCATAGTAAACATCAATTGCCAATTAGCTTATAAAGTAATGAATTCACAACCAATACCAATAATAAACGAAACTATTAAATTTTAAAACATAAATAAAGTCATATTTTTTTCTATTCAATAAAATTAAATATGAATCCATACTTTGTAAATAAAAATAATTTTTTCTAATTTTTCAATTACATTTTTTATAATCAACTAGATGGAAAAATCGATCGTTCAGGTTTTAATATATCATAAGATTGACAATGAAAGGTATTGCAGTGGATAGAGAAAGAAAATAAACTTGTTGAGATCCCGGAAAAAAAATAGAAGTATATACATATATATGTAAGTAAAAAGGGTGAGATGGGTAATAAATCAAGTCGAGTCTGACAGTAGCAAGTGGACGAGTGGCTAGGCTTCTTTCACTTTTTTCCAGTGTTTTTTTCTGATTCTCCTCCTAAGATACTAAAACCAGGTATTCAATCATCATTATTTGAAATTAAAATATCGCAATAAAATGATATCGGAATAAGTTATATTTAATAATTACTAAATCACTTAAAGTTTTTTTAATAACCGTATATTTTTATATCAAATCTCTTTTATTTTTATTTTTTCGATTGTAATGGCGAGTAGTTGATTGAAATGCCTTTGCGTACAACTTAATTAAACGGACGTTGATTAAATACATTGCGGGTACTTCAATAAAATCATTCTCGACCTTTCTCTATATGGTTAATTAGTAGAAGAGAATATATAAAGATCAAAATATATCAGACACCATATGTATATATATCTGTAATTTCTCTGTCCACGAACATTATTGTATTGATTCGATACAAATATATATTTATATACATATATATAGAGGGAGGTGATAATTAACCCGTCAGCCGTCAGCTTTTTGGTATAAACTTTACGCCCGTGATGAGAGTTTTGCTCACGCTTGACGTCTAGGCACAAAACAAATTTTTTCAAATTTTAAGCAAGAAAATATTTTTCATAAATTAATTACTCTATGTATCATAAGAATAATAAAATATAAAAAAGTGATAATTGTAATTTATTTACAATTAATAAACGTATTTAAACTTTAACGAATTCAACTGAATAACTTCGCAGGCTGCCGAAGGTACACGAGCAGTCACGAGAGTAACCGAACGTAGAATTTTTTTATTTACGCCTTTACGCCCGTGATGAGGAAAATGCTCACATTTTTTGAGGAGCATAAAAAAAATTTTTTTTTATAATTTCCATAACAACTAAACAAATTTTTTTCAAGCGGAATCTGAAAATAGATAAAACTATTCAAAGATAGAAAAAATTTCAAATATTCGTTCCATTTGAAAAAAAAATGTTATTCATGTTTAAAATCGAGCGTGAGCAAAATTCTCATAACGGGAGTGCTGACGGGATAAGACACAGACCCCGTAAGGATCTGATAAATTTATAAATTAACTGATTATCAATTTTCATCACATGTAAAATATAAACGTTTGTCTTTAATTGTTTAATAGATCCTAAAAATATAAAGATATAAATTCTAATTAAATCGAGTTCTGACACCGACTTCTTGTTACATTAAAATTTTTAAAGATAATTCACTCCAAGTATGAAGAAAATCAAGACCAGAATGAAACGCCCTTCGTGTAAAAAAATTTTTTTTTATCACTAAAAAAATATTTATTTACTGTTTAGAGAAGTATGTTTATGTATAAACTGCCTAGTGGATAAGAAACTTGCTTATAGCAGCCATGAAGAACCAGATTCGAGACCTAGCAAATGCAAAAGAAATTATTTCCATCGGTTTACTCGATTTCTCTATGTCCAAATTTACTCACATATATTACCACCACACACATGTATATATATATATAATTTTATTTCTTTCAATTTTTTTTTATTTGGATTAGATTAAACTTAAGTTAACTTAAGAACGGTTATCAGATAATTTTGTCCAAGCTTTTCTCTGAGATAAAAACCCTAAACGCTAAATAAAGACACAGACCCGATGCTTTACTCTATGAACTAGCGAAGTGCACTTCAATTTTTTGACAACTTCCATTTGTTTACGAGAAAAGCTTGGACAAAGTTTCCATTTACTGTATAAGTGCAACAAAGATAGTACCGTTTATCCACTTGAGTGCGAATAGAGAAACAAATGAAAACGCGTCTTAAACAGCTTAGAAATAACTTACCTGATATCGTCGGACTTGAAATAGTATTACCTTGACTTAAAAAGCTTAAGTAAGACTTAGGTAGGCTTAGGCATCAAGTTGAACTTATTTATGCTTTATCTTTGTCTTTTTATGCATGGAAACGCCAAAAGACGACCTAGTGCCTGATATGTACCGGTGCTGCTTGTTTTCCAGGCATTCGAAGCTCTTTGCTAACCAAGTTTGGATTCATATCTTCTTTTCATGCTTTTATTCTTCGATAGGTTAGTTTTATCAAGAATAAGTCATAAATAAGTTCAACTTGATGCCTAATGCTTAAGCCCACCTAAGTCTTATTTAAGTTTTTTAAGTCAAGGTAATACTATTTCAAGTCCATCAATATCAGGTAAGTTATATCTAAGCTGTTTAAGTTAACTTAAGTTCAAACTAATCCAAATATTTTGACTCGGGTAGGCACTGCTGCCAGAACGCGGACGAAAAGTTCCCCTTCTTAAGTATTTCTTAGGCTGGATGTGATGCTAAACTGATACATGGGAAGGGAAACTTTTCGTCCATGTTCTGGCAGCAGTGATTAGAGGTGCTTCATTAATTAGCTACGGTTTTGGCATAACACTGACACTCGATATTGGACAAATACTCAGATGCAGTCTTGGCACATTACTGACATTCGATATTGGGACAATATTAAGGTGTAGTCTCTGCACAATACTGGCACTCGATATTGGGCCAGGATTATGTGTCAAGCCTGGCATAAAGTTATCATCTCGATACTCGAACAAACTTGGGCCAGGCTTGAATCTCTAGTTTGCCCCAGAATTAGTAAGTATTGGCCCGAATCTCGACGAAGCCTGAGCCTGTCGTCATTTTCTACAAGGGATCCCAATTTCTATTGAAAATCATACAGAGCTTTTTATATTTGTCCAGATCTCGTCACATCTGTATGATAGAGTCATAGATAACAAAATTTATCTCTTGAAATCGTCCACATATCTGCTATATAGAGACGAATTAAAGATCCTGCCAATATGTCTGAGAGGATCTATTAGTCAGATCTAAACCTTTTTTTCACGGGTCGTAATTTAACGGTCGACGTCGGACGAAATATCTGATTCTAAATGAAGCTTCTTTATCTTTGATGAGTTTTTCGGTCAACTTCCCGTACTATATCTCGATTCAAACGCCTGTAGTTCAACTAAGGACAGTATATTTTTGCCTCACAAACTGGTATCCAATGTATGAACATATTTTTATTTATTAAAAAATTCCTTGTTTGGTTATTTTAAATTACAACGACATGGATATCTTGTAAAAATGTAAAAAATTCGATTAATAGTAGTAGTAGTATTGCCACTATAGCGGACCCCACTCCAAAGTGGAGGGGGATATCGAGCGGTGGTGGGGGATAGAGCGGTATGTGCTGTGTCCGCTCGCTCAGATTTAAATTTAAATTTAAGCAATAATAATAATAATAATAATAATAATAATAATGACTATAATAATAAGCATAATAATAATAATAATAATAATAATAATAATAATAATAATAATAATAATAATAATAATAATAATAATAATAATAATAATAATAATAATAATAATAACCATAATAATAATCGTAATAATAACAAAAGTCAAAATAATAATAGTATTTGGGCATGGTTTAAAATAATTTATACTCTTGGATATATTTATTAAGCATAATATTTATTGAATATTTAGTTGTTTACATGATTACATATATAATTTTTATAGAATATTACGATTACATGATTGATTATAATGTATTGAAATATTTCCACCAATAAACCCGTTATTTCTACGTTGTCTTTTAATATTCATAAAGGCGTTATAATAATCTTCTACAATTTCATCATTTTTTCGGAACTGCGCGTCAAAGATTGATAAAAATTCAGAGAGTGTAGAATGAGTAGACATATTATGCAAATACATGATACAATATTGGCCGCAAACTTGAGAATTTTCCTGTTGGAGTCGTTGATTGTTATAAGTGAACTGGGTACAGTTTCTTCTGAGCCATCTAATGTGTTCTGGAATGATTGGAGGTAATCCATAGCTATCGAAGTACCATCCCTGGCCGTGTCGATTAATGTAGACGGCAACCCAGTGTTGCCCTGGTTGTTTGTAGCCATCTGTATTAATAACTAGAGCGATCGGTTTCGTCAATACTTTTGGAATCTTGTCCGCGGGATATACACCTACTGTATGGTCCGGAATGTACTGAAGAGCCTTGAATATCTGTACAGTGTTCATTACATAGAAAACAATTTTGCTGATCATGCGTACTGTCTGTTGTGCATTCTTGAAAAATGTTTTGATCAATAGGTATTTCAATTAAATAGGACCCTCGTTCACCGGCTTTATCACTGTTTATTTCGCCGAGTAACGACTTTTTCAGAATGTAGGCACGTGATAAGGCACACTGGTTATTTTTTAACGTACCCGCTGATACGCGAGTGCTATGCAACATACATACAATATCGGCCTGTGGTTGGCTCTCAAAGGATATAGCGCTTTGAATGCTGTCTATATCTATTACAACACGACACAGGAGAGTCTCTAAAAACTTTTTAGATACGGCACCTTTAGTGTACACGTTTGAAGCGTCTCTGGTAAACGCTCGTAAATTACCGTATACGTATCTTACAACAGATTCACCATCATACCAATGCACACCGCTTCTTTTTGTAATTAAATTATTTTCTTTCTGCCGTTTTATATTCAATAGTGAAAAATCAAATTCTGAAGACAGTATCCAGTGTCCAATGACGCTTGCTTCCAAACTTAAACAAGCGATCTCTTTAGGTAAAAATTCACAATTATTGTTGAAAAAGCCGTTAATGTCCACTACAACATTCATCATGTTTCTAGACACAACTGCTCAGAAGTAAATTTACTTGGGTACTAACTTAAAAATTTTCGCAGCCTGCCTTTATACTCTTTTTACTGCTAATTCAGCATTTTAACCGGTAAAATCAACAGATATTTGTCTGGAAGCATCTATTTCTATAACACTATCATACTCAGCATATACTATACAGTTGATCGTTGCTTCTAAAGCTTCAGCAAAGCGCACTTCTATTCTAACGCTACCATGACGTATCAAATTCCAGTGTGAATTACTGTTTGCGGACAAATCGGCTGTCAAATCAAAAGCGAATAAACAATGCCCTTTTGGGTAATCGAAGCGATCTATCGTATTACCATCATTTAGGAAATGCACACCTGTTCCAGAAAAAACAGTGTGGTAAGCATCTATATATTGACCACCGGCTGAAAAATCTGGTTGTAATGGTTTTGTAGGTATTTGGCGCCCATCGACATAAAGTGATAAATAGTTAATATTGAAATGTTGAAAATTAAAAGGATTCAAACTTTTATCACCGTTAAAGGCTTTGTTATTTACGAATCCTAGAATAACTCTTTTAGGTATTTGACCTAATATCACATTATCAATTGTTTCACCATGAACGCCTGTATGAATTGAAACGGCTTTTACCTCTACACGCGTTATAGGATATTTTGCTGTTGTTTTAGTTAGAGCTCTTGCGTGTGCAAGTAAAAAACTCGGCGAAATTTTAGCTCGTCTCACAACTAAGCTAGCTTCTTGAATATGAAGAGTACAGTTTTGACTATCAACACCACCCATAAGACAAAACGAATCACGAGATCTTGTTAGACGTAAGCGCATCTCCACACCGTTTATAAGAAACCTTTCCTGGTTATAGACATCGCAATGTAAATGGCCAATAAAATCTAAAGTTTTACCACAAGTTAAGAAAGAACGGCGATTTTTAAGCCCAGCGTTAGCATCGGCTATATCATCGAATTCACCAGGTGTATCTTCAGCCCATCCCACAGTCGTTAAGTGTGATTCTTTAGCATCATAACCGTAGTTTAATAACGTTTCTATGTACGCTCTGTACGCATATAAATTATTAGGCGTTGACACGGGCTTTTGATTGAATAATACATCGACTTGATTGAACATGGAGTGCAATAAATTATTTACAGGACCTACTTTTGGTGTCGGTGTTGATGCTGTTGCTGCTGCTGCTGTTGTTGGTGCATTTTGTTTTATAGCTACACGAACGCTGAGCATTGTATGAGCAAGATCGATGTATTCATCACCTTGCCCTTGAACAACAAACTCAATTGGTGAATTATCTGTTAATGATGAAATTGGTTTGTAATAAACCCACTGAGAACTTTCAATCGCTGTCTGTGTAGGCGGTAATGAAAACAACTCCAACTCGGATTTTGCGCATTCACATGAATGTATATGTAAAAAAGCCATTATAAACAGTTATTGAAATATATCATACACACTACGTTGTTTTGTTTTAGTATTCTTGACCGTGTTTTTCCGTTTTTTCTTCTGTCCCGTCTTCTTCTTCAGGGTTGCTTTCTTGTGAGATTTTCTCTTCTTATTATTTTTTAACTGCGGTTTAGAACCTTTTTTACTACGTTTCTTTTTCACTACACGACCTCTTTTAACTGGTAACAAGTCTATACTGCCGCTATTTAGCAACTGGTTCGGCACATACCCCGATCCTGTCATAAGGCTATCAAGTTTTTGCTGAGCTTTGCGTTTTAAATTATTACCCGATTCACGGACACGTGTTTGAAAAGATTCTTTAATAGGTACGTCATGATTTAAAATATCGTAAGCTATGTTCACACCCGACCGCGCAGCCTCTTTCCCCACAGCTTTGGCACCACTTTTTAAAAACGGTAGTACTTTCCTAAACAGCCCACCAAGAAAACTACCAATACCATGACCTTTTTGATAAGGTGTGCCTATATAAAACTGATGAATACTATCGTAGTCACGGCTACCACACCCGTATTGTATCAGCTCGTAATGCGTCATTATTTTAGGTTAACTAACTCTGCGGAAGTGTAACGTTACTGACGATGTCCCACTTTCAAATGGTATAGGTTTACCAAATTCGTTTCTCAGATCAATTTCAATCGTTGTAAATTGTGTGCGTGAAACGGGTATATAGCGGGGTGGTGAGAAATTGCTTATTTTTACGCTGCCGTAATTGTAATGGTCAATATCAAGAGGTACTGGTCTTAGCAGCGGTGTCTGAACGTCACCGGTTATATAATTTTCACAAATATCCGAATATACGTAAATAGTACCTGGTAATGCAGCACTCAGAGTAGCAGGTTTGGTGGCTCTGTATGGTTTATTTTTTTCTACTATTTTTGGCGACGAGTCTTGTGGATTGAACCCTAAAATAACCTGCAGCCTCTCACTAATTTCTAGACCGTGTACTACATCCTCACCTGTACATACTTTATACGCCGTAATATATCCACTTGAATCGTATTCGAATTTGATATGATCAGAGAACTCTTTTTGTTTATGAATAGCCTCTAATAATGCTTCGATAGATTTATACACGCCATAAGGTGCATTACCTAAAATTACTTTGGATTCCCAATCTTCGGGAAGTCTTTCCTCTGTAGGACTTATATAATTAATTATACCTAAATAACTGTCTTCATTATCCTGTGTAATATGAAGAAAAGTCATAGGTGTTTGCATTTCTGTTAAACCAACTTCCCATTCACCAGGTAGTGTTATAGTATGTGATAACCTTGTAACAAATCTTGTGGTTGTGTTTTCAGGAAAATATAGCATACTACTGTTACTAGGTAGAACAACGTAAAAATTATCACGCACATTCGCCATTTTTACTGGACACGGGATAATTCTTCAGTATAAAAAATACCGTCTATCGCCTCGTTATTTAAATCTTTTAATAAATACACTATAGGTTGCCTGTATGCAGAGACAGACGCAATCTTAAAAATTTCTTTTGACCAGCCGCTTTCATATCCTTTCACGAACGGTGCTTTCGCTTTACTGATGCGTACCAATTCACCAGCATTATATTTAGGTTGTCGTACAGCTCTTTTAACATACCGTTTTTGTAAATTATGAAATGCCTCCTCAGCATTTTCTTTGTTAACCTCGTATGGAGCCATTTTTATGCCACTATGTTTCGCATGATTGTAGCTGTGAACAATTTTTTGTAGAACTTCAACGTATCTCTTTGAACGCGCGTGTGTGAAATACCGCCATAGTCTCTCTTTAAGAGTTCTGTTGAAACGCTCAACAACAGCCGCTTTAACATCAGGGTTTCTAACTGTTCTAAATATTATACTCTGTTTTTTTAAAAGTTCTTGGAATAAGCTACCCAAAAATTCTTTACCCCTGTCTGTCTGTAATAATCGTGGTTTACGTGAACATGCCCGTTTCAAAATTTTTTTAAAACCTTGTACAACACAAATATTTGATTTATTAATTACCGGTTCTACCCAAACGAACTTACTCAGTACATCAATAACAACCAATAAATAACCAATATTATTATTGTATGATGAAATATTGCGAACATCGATTAAATCGGCCTCCCACACATCGTCGATTCTTGACACATTATAACATCTTCTTTCAAACCTGTGTCTGTTCATGCGGTGTGTATTGTAAGTTTCTTGTTTTTCCAACCATTTTTGAACACTCCTTTTTTTAAATGATTCCGATGTATGATCCGATTCAATACTCTTTTTTAAAGAATTAACACTACCAATAAAACCAGCAAAATGGGCGGGGTTATAGTAAGTTTTTTCTAATTTTTTAAATATTTGAACTTCACCCATTTTATTTTCTTGCATTGTGAAACACCTTTCCCGTGTTGATTATCCGAGTCTGGTGTGTATTCAGAAGACGTGTCTAAACGTAACTGAGTTTTATTTAATATTGTGTTGTTGATATTATCTTCAATGCTGGAGCTACTTTCTTCCGTAATTTTATTATTAGAGGACTGTCGTAATGAATTCCTTGGGGTTGATGCAGATATATCACGGGAATGAAATAAATTATGATTTCCTATGTATTCACGAGGTACATGTGTTGTACGAAGAATCCTGGAAAACTGACGTTGACCAATAGCGTGGGTATTTTTCCTGTGTCGCATAGCGTGATTTATAAGATCAATAATATTTGACTCTATTATTGGCTCATTATTGATAGTTACTAAACCATTAGAATCCCATGATATAACATCATCAGGTAGCTTTTGTAACTTCTTTAGCAATAATTTCGCTTTATTTTGAAATTTAGACGGCACACTTTCAATAATTGTACTATTAATAGCTGAAAAATCCTTATCACCGGTTTTTTCAATAAGGGGTCTTTTACTATGATGATATAAACTATTTTCACTGATCGGTTCAAATTTGTCAGCGTCTATTAGTCTTAAATACTTTTCTAACACTTGTGAATAAGCAGACCATTTTGCGCGATCGTCTGGATATGTATCAGAGTATAGTATCCGATACATTTCACTATCCAGCCTCGATAAAGTTGTTCCTGTAGTTTGTATACTTTGCTTTTTCGGTGTAGACACATCCGCTAAATTTTCACTCGCACTTGTTACAGTATCGGCGGTAATAACTGTTTTTTCAGGAACCAGTACCATTTTACGTGCATACTCCATTTTAATTAGATATAAGATTGGATAATAAGGTGCCGAGTATAGGTGCTAAAAAAAGTGGTAAAAAACCACCTTTTTGAACAATTATTTTCTTTTTCTGTTGCAGATTACTGTTAGGTGAAGCTAATTTTCTCAAAACTTGCGCGTGACGTTTTAATTTTTGTTTTTCTTGTTGTTTCAAATCAACAGTACCTTGTAAGATGTTTAAAGCACACTCACAAATACACCTTATTAACGCAGTATCGGCCTTACGTAAAACCGCTTGTCTCTGTTCTTTAGGCATAGAGCATATAGCCTGTAATACAACTAATTTTTTTTTCCCGAGAGGTAACTTCTTTGCCATTACGATTCGACTATTGTTTGTAATATTACGGTGTATATTGCTTTAGCCACTTGAATACGGTACGGCTCCAGGTCTAAACTCATCACCGTAACGTGGCCGATATGTGTTTTGCTCTACGGGCGACACTGTACTGAGATCCACGTCTTTTGGCACATTACCACAAGGCACGTTGCGAATAAAACGACAATTTGATTGCCAGCGCCTATGATCGCTCACGGGGTTGTCGGTTTGAAGCCAATGACATATTACTATACCACACTCAAAACATTTAACACTATCACCTTCTCCCGTATAATAGAAACCGGCATTTGCTAGTTTTTCTGGAGATACCGTTGGGTCAGGCCATTGCGAATAACTTTGTATTCTTAACGCTTCTGAACGATAACCAATGCTGTTATACAGAGTAGTTAAAGCCATTATACAAATTATTACTTATTTAGTTTTTTTAGGAACATATACAATCTGATATTTATCATCAGGAAAAATACACGTTCGGAAACGAAAATTTTCAGGTGTTGCCTGTTTCAAATCAAATAGAAGATAGCCGTGCGGTTTAACTGTAGCATCATAATATATTTCTTGCAAAAAAAGAGGATTTTCTGGACACACTTGTCGTGCTAAATGTTGTATTTGTGACCGATCTCTAGGATTTTTAAAAATCACTAAATAGTTTGAATTTAATGAAATATCTCTCTGACCACGGCCTTGATGGAATATATTTTGCGTAATAAATATTACACTAATATTTTTATGATGACTACCTTTCGTAAAAAGATCAACAACGGTATTATTTCCGGCTTCACGCATCAGATCATCAATAATAATTAATTTAGCATTATTATCAGAACTATAATCGTTATTATTAGGTAAACCTTCACGAAATTCAATTTTTTCAAAGTTAGGATATTCTTTATATGTTGGTTGCCACTCAGCATAGTAAAATATTATTCTTGAAAATTTAGTATCGCTCATTTGTTGTAAGTATTGCATAAATTTTTTTACGAAAACTGTTTTGCCACAACCGGTTGGACCGCAAATAATTGAAGTCCATGGATGTTTCCAGCAAGGGTCCATTACACAGATTATGGCTGGGATGTTGTGGTAGTGATATTTAAAATTTATATGAAGGGTTTTGAGCGCTCTTCGATAATCCAATTACGTAAACTTACAGCTTGATTTAAAGAACAGTTCCAATTTTTAGCTGTACAACACTGCTTTAGAGAATGATGTAGAGAACACTGTGTTTTAGTATTTTTTTTTAAAAAATTAAAGTTTGGACATTCAGCAGCATCCTCTTCTAAATTTATTATTTCTCTTTTTAATATCTGCTCGAGATATTTTGTTTTGATTTGTCCACGTACATAAATAAACCGCGCTTTTTCAGAGTAACAGGTTAAAATAGACACGATTTTCGAAAAAATAACGGAGCCGTTACACCATTTTATGCCGTGTACATTACGCGTGATAAAATCATTTTTCCGTTTAGCCTCTATTGTTAGTTTATTATACGGAAAAGGTGATTTTATTACCCAGTGATCCTGTATAACTGTGTCAATACTAACCACACTAATTTCCTTTACACAAAAGTTGTCATAATTATCAAATAGTCCTTGAACATCAATAACAATATCCATTACTTTATAAAGTTATTATACTTTTAACTATTGTCTTTATAAATACTGAATAACGAGTAATCATGAAACACAACTGAGTAAAATATTTTTTGATCTAAAAACTTATATAGGTTGAACCATAATTACCAATACAAAGTAAATTATAAAAATATTTTACTGCTGATGCCACACATTTATTTATTCATAAAGTATACGAAAACTTCAACACATTTTTATATACGTTTATTTATAAAATATACAAAACTAATACATTTTCATATACATATACATACATAATACTTAATATAGAAATAATATATCAAATTTCAAACAGACTATATATATTTATAATTATTTTATCATATTGCTTATAACGTTAAATAACCAAATGGTAAAGACCGATGTTCATTAGTAAGCCTACGCTTTTTATATTGTAGCTTTGTTGTCTTTGATTCTTTACGCGTTACTACATCATGAAAAAGCGTACGTCTTATAGCGTCAAACTTAACTATAATAGGTTCAGTATTATCACCTAATATAAAAGACCTGATTGTATTATAATTGATTTTTTGACTGTTTTCAAAATTTAACGTTATCCCTTTAACTTTGCACACCTCGCTAGTACTGTCATCTGTTTTACGGACGATGTATGCATAAAATTTAGGACCGCCTGTTACGAATGATGATATATAACTACCAGGTCCATAAGATTCTAGCTCATCGGTTAAATCGCCTAAGAATTTACCTGTTGGGGGTTCGTATTGATTATCTTTAGAAATGTAAATACAAGAATCTGTATCGCAATATAATACACGTTCACCCAAGTTTTCTAAATAACTATATAACTTTAGGCGAGCTTGGGCTGTTGTATACGCAGCTATAACAACATTCGTTGTAGGTGAAGCTGTTACACTATCCGCGCAATTTATATAATTTAGATATATTGTTTTATCATTTACCGGTAGAAACCCCGTGATTTCAATCTGACTATCTGTTAACATCTCCATTAATCGGGCTCTAGTAGTGATAATTTCAGTTTGTGGTAAATTTTCCCGTTGTCCAAATTTTCCCCATAATGAATTCAAACTCAATTTAGCTACAGCTCGTAAGCCCTCATTTTTCGTAATTTTTTCTTTGTCTAGTTTTACACCTTCAGCTTTTTCATATTCAGCAATATAAGCATCTTTTTCTTGCTCAGTAATACAATCTTTAGGGTACCCGCTTGATTCTGTTTTAATTTTCAAAAACATATTTATATCATCAGTAAATAAACCCTCTGACCCCTTTTCCGGATTATGTTGCGCTATTTCATACTGCCATATCTCATGTACTTTAATGATAATATATCCTTTACTTATTGCTTTACGTATTTCATCAACTACCCATGTGCCTGTAAACGCTCTAAGGCTATCCTCATCGTGATCACAATCATGTTGATTTAAAGATAAAGCGCATGTATAACACAAGGCAAAGATAAGCCTATTATGAAGTTTACATGGTAATACGGGATGATAAAGGTCGCGTGGAGCCAAAATTGTGCATTTTACAAGACCCTCGATATCAGATAGATCCTTATTCTCTTTAATAAGTTGCAAGCATTCATCACCCGTAAAAATTTTAGGGTGACCTATAGGAAATTTACCTGTCTTACAAATATACGGATAAAGTGAGCAAACATCAACATATTTTATTTTTTCTCCTTCTTCGGCATCGTATAACTGTATAAAATTTTCAGTGCGACCCCCGAAAAAAGCATCACGAGGATTCAAAGGGTGTTTATCAAGCAAAGGGTGTGACCGTAAAAAGCTAGCTTTTTCTGGATCTCTCAACAAAAGTTTATCATATTCACACTCCCATATTTCTATTAATTTATAACCTAAACGACTGATTTTTTCGGAAGTTGCTAAAGTATTCTCGTATCGCTCATCCATAGTATCGCCTTTACCTAATTCTTTATCACGATTCACCCGATAACACGATAAACATCCATGCCAAAAACATCCATGAAACTGTAAGACGATGCGCTCATTAGTTTTACTATCTACATAATAACCGTCAACAGCTATACCCCCTTCTAAACGATATTCTTTGCAACGTGCGGCATTGATAATTTGACAACCTAGTTCGTATTCTTTTAATATCAGCCATGAAATAGCTTTAATAGATTGTGTTGACCGCCACCTATAACACCCATTAGGCGGTAAAATAGCTATCGTATCAGGCTTAAGAAAATTTCGTCTAAATATTTTTGAAACTGTTGATGCTATTGTGGTGCATTCAGCAAACGGGCAAACATTACCGCATTTTATAAACAATTCCCGAAACGACATACAAGCTCGGCGTAAAACCGTAACGTCTGTTTGGCAGTAAAACTTGAACTCTTGTTGGAAATTGAAAATATAATTTGCTTGTTTTTTTTCATTATACCATGCCACGAAACAATCACGCTCGGTGTTGAGCATTGTATCCGGCGCATAATATTTTATATCAGGCATAGGGCCTATATAATTTACATTTTCAGGTGTATTAAAAAAGTGTGGAAAAAACCCTTTTTCTATTTCTCCAGCAAATCCGAAAGTTTTAGGTAAGTTACGTAAGGGCATGTGCAAATAATTTAAGCTATCTAAAAATATAGTATTCCCCAGAGTCATCACGATAATTTTAGTACCGTTTAGTATTAATTTAGGTAAACGAGCTTTGTTACGTTCTAACATACACCGTAAAATAAACTGTCCGTCGAAGCTACCAGCATTGTGTGCAATACAAATTACTTTTGTAAAACCGTTATAAGTTTGTAATGATAACTTAATAAGTTCTTCAACAGGATTTTTATCAAAAAGGAATTCACGTTGACCACAAAAATTGCAAATATCTGAAACATCTTTATCATCACAACAATAAGAACATGTTTTTTGTACGACACATAAATTAGGAATGTGAAAATATGTATCACGAGAGCCTTTAACGAGGTTATGCTGCTGTGTCTCAAAATCATAAAATAAAAACACAACTTTTGGTAACTTTTTTACCATTAATGGTGACATATAACAATAGTGATTAATAGGTCTTTTACTGTTACATACTCTACAAAATACGATATTACATTCGTGAGGATTTGCACTGCCCAAACGTGTTAGACGGCAGCATACAGTACAGATTTTTACTGTTTCACAGACGCTGGTATCTTTACTTTTCCCTCGTAAATTACTAGAACCCTTAACAAGGTGGTTTTCAAAACATTTGTTATTTGAAAACCACCTATTGCATAATGTACAAATGCGTTTACATACATAATTACAAACAGGTATTTGTTTACAACGAGGGCATCTTTTAGAACATCTATGTTCTGAACCCCTTGTATAACCTATATTACATAAATTACAAAACATTTTACTACCTATAGCCCCTGTTAAATTTACAATTGGTTGAAAATGTTGTGAATCTTCGTAGTATAATATATATATAACATGTTGTATACAGCCAAAAGTTAATTGAACAGTTTCGCGCCCGTCAAATATAGGTTTGTCACCTTTACCTAGAGTTAAAAATTCATAAATTACAATAGCTATACCCGACCGCTCAAAATATTTTTGAAAAGTAAAGACGTGTTCGATACCACAACCCTTACTAGAAATTTTAACACCCGCTTTATGAACCAAAGACAACGCTTCCTTTTTTTGTAGGGTACATCTATTATCGGTGATTGATTTCCATTTCCGATGTAACGTACCTGTACGTATTTCACCTCTTTCAACGTAGGCCCGACCAACTACTAATGACCGCGGTAAACATAAATTATCGTTATTATTGATAGGAATTATAGATTTTTTGTAAATATATTGATGCGTTAAAAGTTTTCGACCTGTGCCTTCAATACCATCTACAGTAGAGACTGTAATGACTAATTGATCGTCTGTTGTGATAGTACCGGCACTTTGTGCTACGTTACTTAGTAATAAGCCTAGATCGTCAGGCGTATATGCGTTAGCTTGCTTAAAACGAGACCATACGGGTCCTGACGTGAATTTATCGCTGTTGATTGTAAACCCCACATAATCATGACCTCTACATTTCGAGGTAATATGCGTTATAATGTCTCTCAAACCACCTTCAAGCCATTGAACTTTATTGGTATTTGTAGGTGGTTGTAAGATACGAATAACGCTCTCCACCCCTTTTGCGCCGAATTTTTTAAAATGTTTAGAGTGTTCTTTTTCAATAATAAAACGCTGGCCTGGTGGCTCAACACTCCAAAAATTATTCTCTTCAGAACGTTGTGAGAGTGCTTGTTGATTAGCTGCTTGGATTTTCAAACGTGCCCTTCTGGTTAAAACACCGCCTCGTTGATCGCCTGTAAAAATATTATAAATACATCTTTAACTATAAAAATCAAAATACCTGTTTGGCTTACTTGTTTTAAAATTTATTCTTCTACATGATCGGCGTTAAGGTATGCGTTAACAAAATCTACGGAAATAATAGATATTGGTCTAATGAAATAGGGTATCAGTTTAAAAATTTAATTTACCTATTAAGGATTGAGGTTCACTATTCTCCGTTTTAGAATCAGAAGAGACATCCATACGGGCTTCAGCTATTACGCGAAGTCTATATTCTTGCTCTTCGTGGCTTGTTTGTTCACCAATACCGAAATTTTTCATATAAAATTCATCTTCTTCAGGTATTAATTGTGCAAGAGAGTCAATATCCTCATTTTCCATTTCATTTTCATTTTCAGCATTGCATGTATCGCATGATAAAACAGAAAGAGTGTCATTGTCATCATCACCATCATTATCGCTGTCTATTATCTCCGGAATATATTCAACAGATATGTGGTTTCCTCGGTCAACGTGTACCCAACCAGCCTGATCCTTTATTTCGTGGGGTAGTATTACTGAAAAGGTTTTTTTCGAACACTCGAGCCAATTACCGTCATCTTCGCGTTGTTGGTAAGAAGTGGAGGGTTGAGGCTATAAAAATTTGTTGTAAAATAATTTAAATCATTCGGGCATGTTAAAATACCATTCTAACGCACCTCTATGTTGAAAGAAGAAGGAGCAGTACAGGATGCAGCAGTAGACGATTCAACAGCTTTTGCATCGTCATCATTATTATTTATGGCGTTGTTGTCATTATTAGAAAGAGCAGCTAAAACATCTTCTTTACAATGTTGGTCTATAATATAAAGATAAACATTCAACACAATGGTTTTTAAAACAGCTAAACTAATTATTAAAATTTGTGATATTCAAATGTATAGCCGTACATACCATAAGCAGTCATCAATTTAGAAAGCCTTTTAGCCCCCTTTCTTTTACTATTTCTTAAACAACCACACACAGTATGCATAATTTTAGCACTTGAAAAAATCAAACCATTTTCATAAGCATCACTTATTATACCGGCAGGCGTAAATAAAATGATACGTTTTAATAACAATAACACTGTTTCTTCTGAAAGATATTGCCATACTTTTAAACGGTCGTCCGGAAACGCCACTGTTAATTCAGGCTTATTATTACGTATAAACACCACTAATTGTATAAGCTCATCATAGAGGTATTTATTGATTGATGTCATTTTAAAATTAATCACACGTTTACGTTGTTATTAATAGTTCTTTAGACCTTAGTTTACTCTGTCATGTACGAATGTAAAATGACAAGATAGTACAAACATAAGTTAAACAACATATTTTCTGCTGATGCTTCGCTTTGCAGACTACCATAGTGCAATAGCTATGATATACTTGTATGTGTATATATATATATATATATATACGTTTTTTATTTAAAAATTATATTATTAAATGAGCAGCGTGGAAACCTATTTTAATTTATGATTTATTTACATATTTTAACATTAATTGGTGCATGCATACTGTTTTTAGTTTTAGTAAATAATACACTGAAACTTTCATTCGGTAAATATAAGATGACCAAGAGCATAAGTGTAATTTGGATATTTTAAATATTAATTAACAATGTTTTTATTTAATACTTTTTAGCCTAGTCCTATTATTAATGTTTTTGTTACTGAAAAAATACTATCTAAACAAAATAAGTTAATAATAATATAAAATTATATTATTTATAACAAAATGAAAACGTTATTGTAGCGGAATTAAATATTAGTGTTAGACAAAACACGTGAAAATAAGTTATCTAAGTGTAAAGTTCATGGTGAGCATTTTAAAAGCGTATAATGAAATTGGATAGCTTAAATGTTGATTAACATTGTTTTATTCAATATTTTTGGCTGTCTAGCATTTTCAGTGTTTTTGTTACTGGAAAATATAAGGTGAGCAAAATAAGTTAATTATATAAAATTATATTTTTTATAACAAAATGAAAACGTTGTTGTAGCGAAATTAAATATTAATATTACACAAAACACGTGAAATTGTGTTATCTACGTGTATAGTTCATTGTGAGTGTTTTAAAAGCGTACAAGGAAATTGGATATCTTAAATGTTATTTAACGTTGTTTTTATTCAATATTTTAGGCTGTCTAGCAATTTCAGTGTTTTTGTTACTGAAAAATAGTAGCTAAGCAAAATAAGTTAATAATAATAAAAATTATATTATTTATAACAAAATAAAAACGCTTGTATAGCATAATTACATATTTCTAAATGTTGATCAGATAAAATCTGACAGTTTTGTGGGGGCTTGGGTCTGTATATAAAGACGCATCTGTTACCGCACTACTGTATTACTAAAAGAGTCTTAACACTGTTTATTATAAACTAGTATAATAATAATTGTTTAATTACGTTGAACTACAAAGGTTTGTATGACTGCAAACATCAATTATTTGTGTTATTTTTAAAAATACCATAATTTATGGGGGTCGTAATTAATACTTTTCAGATATTTACAATGGATCTATCAAGAATCAATGCCGTTAGCCGTTTGAATCACATTTTACCAACCATAAAAATGACTGATTTAGAGGAAAACAAGGAATACAAGGTTTCATCAATTCGCTTGGTGGACA
Source organism: Microplitis mediator (assembly GCF_029852145.1). NCBI lineage: Eukaryota > Metazoa > Arthropoda > Insecta > Hymenoptera > Braconidae > Microplitis > Microplitis mediator. Next base: position 2,743,732 of record NC_079971.1, on the reverse strand, counting down.
ACGCTAAATGTAAAACCGTGGTGGCTTCTTTAAACGACGAAAACAACATTTTCCTACCTACAAGAACAGCCAAAATTTTGATGGAAAACCCTGAGCAGATTGAGTTAATGAACACCGCTGCTATGGCCAATAAACTATACATATTTTACATTGGTACGCAATACTGTAAATTTGAATTTATATCAAAAGAATCTTCTTAAATAATATTATTGCTTAATATTATATTGTAGTAATTGCTGTAATAATTATTATTTATTAGTTGATAAATAATAAACATAATAAAATGTATTTCATAAGTTATTTAAAAATACCCTAAATACGTTATTATTATTATTATTATTATTATTATTATTATTATTATTATTATTATTATTATTATTATTATTATTATTATTATTATTATTATTATTATTATTATTATTATTATTAATATTAGTATTATTATCATGAAAACATTGTAAAAAGTGTTAAACACGTGATTGCCGTACGAGCGGTAAGTATACAAATAACAGAGCCCTGGCACTCTGTAATTTATTTATCGATAAATTAGCGTTCATTTATATAGCATAATAACGCTCTTACCGGCACGAGTTTAAATTATTTGAGAGCTGCTATACGATATATATATATATATATATATATATGAATATAATTGAAATTACTTTAGTGTACAAAATCAAAAATAGTGTAAAAATAATGTTTGAAACTATAATTATTTTTGAGACTTAAAGCTTTAATTATTATATATATTTAAATATTAAATAATAATATTTTCTATACGCTTTAAATTTATATAGGGTGATACAGCCTGGTGTTGAGCGCTAACATAATATGCAGCGTAATGCATATTTTGCTAATCATTTAGAAAAGTATTTAATCATCGCGTAGCTCAGTACAAATACGTCCATTCTGTTGTACACAGCTATTAAAAAATACGTGAATTATAACAATGCCGGTGTTCACGGGAAATCGTTATTTTATTAGGCGTATGCAAAATTTACCTCGACCTGTAAGTTAAAATATTTAAAATTTATTTTAAGTGTGCCAAAATAGTGGGTGTGTGATTGATTATTGTTTTAAGGTGACACGTAAGGTAGCTGACATTTTGTATCGTTTGACCTGTTCCAACGAGTACCACCTCTTAGAGATGCTGGACATGGTGGACGAGATAACAGTTATCACAGAGGCCCGCTTACCGATAGCTTTAGAAAATCTGGTAAACACAATCGAGAGAATTCACGATGTTCGCATTGCCCGCTACATAAAGGCCAGAATATCGTACGAGACCTACAATGCACCATATCTATACACAGGCGATGTGGATTCTGTAATAGAATTGTCTGCTGAATTGTACGATTTATAAAGCAAAATAAAAGTTGACTATTAAAATCTACATTAACATGAGTATTATTATTATTATTATTATTATTATTATTATTATTATTATTATTATTATTATTATTATTATTATTATTATTATTATTATTATTATTATTATTATTATTATTATTATTATTATTATTATTATTATTATTATTATTATTACTATTATTATTATTATTATTATTATTATTATTATTATTATTATTATTATTATTATTATTATTATTATTATTATTATTATTATTATCGTTATTATTATTATTATTGTTGTTGTTATTATTATTTTTATTATTATTATAATTGCTTAAATTTAAATTTAAATCTGCGCGAGCGGGCACAGCTATCTCCCACCGCCGCGCGATATCCCCTCCACTTTGGAGTGGGGTCCGCTATAGTGGCAATACTACTACTGTCGTCAAAAAATTATTATGCTGCACTATAACTATTGTGAGCTTCTAGGAATTTCTTATTTTCTAGTATAATTCCTAATTAAGACCCATAATATTCGTTACAATTTTAATAATAATTTATTAATAAAAGTTTTAAGAGTATAATATTTTTTATAGTGTAGCATAATAATTTTTTGACGACTAACTTCCTGTTTGAAGTTTGGTGGACAGCATAATGAAAATTCGTAAATTTTTTTTCGTGTAAAACCAAAAAGGCGTATAATTTTTTTTTTCATTG